>NC_092621.1:25337500-25347500 GCF_047663525.1 Anas platyrhynchos
TATCCCATTTCTCAGTTTGTCCTTTTCTCTGTTTATTTTAACTTCATCCTTGACATCAATCTGAAGAAGAATGCTATCTGAAAACCAGTGGCACTGTTTTATTTAATTTGGAGGTTTCATTTTGAAATGGTTTGGTAGAAGAACACTGCTGTGATGCCACGATCCCAGACAAATTCTCCACCCTTTCAGGGGTCCATACACAGAGACTGAGTCAACTGAAGACTGCTGTGTAAAGTGCATAATTTCTAGCTTTGTTATATTTGGGATTTTGTTCCTCACTTGCAGATATAGCTGCACAGTGAGTGCCACAACAGAGATCTACTGGTGATCTGCAGTTCTAAACATCTGCAGAAGACAGAGGAAAGGTGCATGGTGTTGTGGACGTACTATTTTAGAGGGAATTCTAGCACCTTCCTTTCTTATTCAGGTTTCTCTTTGCTTGCTTCCCCTTTCTTAAGTTTCTTTCACAGCATCCTATGTATCATTTATGTGAGATAAGCCCACATGTGCTGCAGGAGCAGCACTGCAGAAGCAGAGGAAGGCAGGATAACCATCTCCTAGCCTGACCACTCTATGAAGGCATAACTTTTTCAGAATGCGAAACAGCAACAATGAAATTCTGTATAAATTATATAAACTCCTAACTGACATCAACTACATATCTAAAAACTGTATTATCCCCCAAAATCTTTCTCATGCGGGGGACATGGTGAAAAGATAAAACAGTAACTTTTAAAGTGGGCTAACTGCCATCCAAATCAATAATAAAAACATTTTGAGCTTGTTTTTTATACATCTATTCCCCCTACTGGTGATATTTATTTTTATTTGGGTGCAGAAAAAAAAAAAAAAAAAGGAGAAAGAAAGAAATAGAGAAAGAAACAGAGAAGGAGAGAGAGAGATAGAAAGAAAGAAGGAAAGAAGGAAAGAAGGAAGGAAAGAAGGAAGGAAAGAAGGAAAGAAGGAAGGAAGGAAGGGAGGAAGGGAGGAAGGAAGGGAGGAAGGAAGGGAGGAAGGAAGGGAGGAAGGAAGGAAGGAAGGAAGGAAGGAAGGAAGGAAGGAAGGAAGGAAGGAAGGAAGGAAGGAAGGAAGGAAGGAAGGAAGGAAGGAAGGAAGGAAGGAAGGAAGGAAGGAAGGAAGGAAGGAAGGAAGGAAGGAAGGAAGGAAGGAAGGAAGGAAGGAAGGAAGGAAGGAAGGAAGGAAGGAAGGAAGGAAGGAAGGAAGGAAGGAAGGAAGGAAGGAAGGAAGGAAGGAAGGAAGGAAGGAAGGAAGGAAGGAAGGAAGGAAGGAAGGAAGGAAGGAAGGAAGGAAGGAAGGAAGGAAGGAAGGAAGGAAGGAAGGAAGGAAGGAAGGAAGGAAGGAAGGAAGGAAGGAAGGAAGAAAGGAAGGGAGGAAGGGAGGGAGGAAGGGAGGAAGGAAGGGAAGAAGGAAGGGAGGAAGGAAGGGAGGAAGGAAGGGAGGAAGGAAGGGAAGAAGGAAGGGAGGAAGGAAGGGAGGAAGGGAGGAAGGAAGGGAGGAAGGGAGGAAGGGAGGAAGGGAGGAAGGAAGGGAGGGAGGAAGGGAGGGAGGGAGGGAGGGAGGGAGGGAGGGAGGGAGGGAGGGAGGGAGGGAGGAAGGAAGGAAGGAAGGAAGGAAGGAAGGAAGGAAGGAAGGAAGGAAGGAAGGAAGGAAGGAAGGAAGGAAGGAAGGAAGGAAGGAAGGAAGGAAGGAAGGAAGGAAGGAAGGAAGGAAGGAAGGAAGGAAGGAAGGAAGGAAGGAAGGAAGGAAGGAAGGAAGGAAGGAAGGAAGGGGGGGGAAGAGAAAGAGAGAGGGAGGGAGGGAGGAAACTGACGCACTGGGCCAGCTTGGGACATCATTATAGCATTTTTTTTCATGAGGTTTTGCTGTACTTAACTCAGTCTATACAATATGCAAGTCAAAGCATACAATTACATTGTTAATGCAGTATATGAACTTATCTCCATTGAAATCATCATCAAAGCTCACATTCACTTTAGCAGGATTAAGTCCCATATTTATACTGTTCCTGTTCTCAGGTATACCTGTCTAGACCCAAAGCAATTTCTGGGTGAAATTTATTGCTGTGTGAAAACCCAAGGTCTGTAAATCCACAAATGTAATACAATATCTTATTTAGAACATACAGTTGTATGGAATATTTCTGCACGGGGCCAAATTCCCTTGTTTGCTAACATAAACACCCCCAGCATCTTTTAAGGAAATTGTTATGTGATTCCCTCCCCCCCCCCCCCAAAAAAAAAAAAAAAAAAAAAATATATATATATATACACACACACACATATACGTATAATTTAAAACTTCATTTAAAATAAAATAACTGTATTTATTTTAAACAAAGGTGGTTGTTAAAGGCTTTACCCAAAGATTTCAAATTATATCTTTTGCTAAGACTGAGACAAAATTCACACACCTCTTCTCTTTGATGAACCGATGCATGGGCAGAGGGAGCTGTTGAATACTCTATTGTATTATTAAATGATGTGTTTGGCATTTCTAAATAATTTGTGTAATTCAATTTTACTGACACAAATTTTCATGAAAAGAAATTTGCATTTGCCTAATAAGATTCACAGAGACCAATTTTCAGATTTGCACATGGAAGTGACCACTTCAGAAACATTTACAAGCTTTCTTAATCAGAGAGCAAAACCAGCTCAGGGCAACTGAACTGTCTAGACCCTTCACAGGTACACAACATAGTACTAGTGGTGAACACTGAGAAACTAACCACAGCCGACCAGGTAGCTCTTAAAAAAACTTTATCTCAGACAGATATTTATTGAATAGTTCAGTCTATGGCTTGTTAGTGGACAATCTGTGATCTATATAAGAAAAACATTAGTGTAGCCCTGCTTTTCAAGAGTAGAATGTAAGCCTCAGAAAACACAGTATAGCCCTGTCACTATAGAGAGACAACATGGAGGGAATTTATTAAATGGAGATGTTTGTTTTTTGCCTTTAGTTTATTTCCTCCTGACATTCAGAGAAGTCCTGAAACATGTATCTTTCTTAAAAAAATAAAAATAAACATAAAAAAATAAAAGTGTTCTCCTTTCTTACTTTAGAGATCTAGGTTTTATCTTATAGAAAATACAGTAAGAATCACTGAAAAATAAAGTCAGAAAATGGGAAGGAGTGAAAGTTTGGCAAATTGAAAAAGTGGGGAGTAGTACTTTTTAACACTGTTTACAATTTTCATTTGCTTGCATTTAACTGCAATGGCGCATTTGAGCAAGGCAAGGTTTATTTCATTCTGCTCAGTTGACATCCAAAGTCTCAAAATGTTACATATTTCTAAACATAGATTCCAAAACAAATCATCCAGAAATGGCAGGAAAAAACAATTGTGAGCCTTCTGTTAATTCTAAGGTGAAATCAGGCAGAAATACCTTCTGTATACATAAAGAGAGAGGGAAAAGGAGAAGTGTTGGAGGACAAACCCAACACAATCACTACGGATCACTTCGTACATCTCTGTTATCTCAGCTGATATTTGACAAGAAGAGTGTTGCAGAATTAAAATTGCTTCTTCAGGAATTCTGCCTCATGGGTTCTGTATACACAAGTATGTTGTTAATTAAATTTCTAATTCACAAACCAGACCAGGTCAGTAGATATCTTCGAGTAAAATACAGAGAGGGGAAGGCTACTAAAATATTGAAAGAACCCATTTTTGAAGCCCCCATGCTGCCATCCTGTCTTTCTTCACATTCCTGGGTTCCCCATTCTTTCAGGATTCTCCATCCCAGAGGGTCTTTATTAAGCCCTAGTATTTTAAGCCCTAGTATTTTCCTCTGAGGAACATGGAGAAATTTTCTTCATCTGCTGATGGTTTTGGACACACTAAATGAACGTTCTTGAATTCCACCCTTCTCATATGCCATGGCCAGTGTTTCTTCTGTCTCCCTGAAGGTAAATGCTGTATCTAATTTCTTTCTTCTTTTTTTTTTTTTCCTTCACACATCTCATAGCCACCTCAAATTATATACGAAACATTTCCCACTTTTTATACTAATATTTTTTTTTAATTAATCTACCATCTTCAGTCTACGTTGTAAAGATTTACAGAGCACATCATGAAAGCAATGGAAGTGGTATATTTAGATCCTTTTTATGCTGAAGCTCTGATACCTTTTCTTTCCAAAGCAGGTAATCACTAGTTGCACAAATTGTGCTATGCACCATTAGCCAGTTGTTTTCAATATAATCCTGTTGATTCCTACTCTGATATAACCCATCTTTCATCATATGTGTTCACCAGTAGACCTAGGACGATATATTGGTTGAATGAGGGCTTCTTCACACAACAGGCTGCAGAACAGAGTCATTAAAGCCCAAAAGCTAAGAGTCTCTAAGAGTTGGTGTCAGCTTATTACCTTTCATCTCTCTAGGAGGGAGCACGAACAGCAAGAGGCTCTCACACTCTACCCAAGTCTTGGAAAAGTGTGTTTCTGATAAGATTTTTATCCCACCTTTTCCTAAGTGAGAAGCTGAATAAAGAGGCAGTAATGTTCCTAATGTTCCTTTTCACAAGTGCCTTCAAGTTAATAGTCATTTGATTCATCTTCTCCCTTCTCTCCTTCTCTCCCTTCTCCTGTGGTTCAACCTGTAGCTCATTTTCCTCATCCTGGTGAGATCAGTCAAGCTCAGGGGGAGATGATCTTACGCTAGGAGAAGGCAGTGATTGGTTGAAGTCAGAGGTTGGACTCGATGATCTTGAGGTCTCTTCCAACCTAGAAATTCTGTGATTCTGTTATCCTGTGGTCAGTGCAGATTGCTGACTGGGCTCTCCTCCTACACCTTGTCCCTGATTTTCTTTTTGGTCTTATCCCAGATAAAGTGAATGAAGCCCCACTTTAGAATGCATACTGGGACCTATAGATGGAAAGCACTAAGAAGAAGGTATAAAAAAAAAAAAAAAAAAAAAGAGAGAGAGAGAGAAATGAAAGCACAAACATGGAAAGCACATAAAATGGTATTCTGTGTTTTCCCTCTGCAGTAAAGCTCCCTGGAAACAAGCCAGTCTTTAGCTACACAGAGTATTCAAGTGTTCTATAGTGTTAAAATGTATAAAGGTTGAAATACTTTATTTGCAATTATACAACACACTTTCCTTAGCATGGCAGTGACATGTCCTCGTTAAATGAACCTCAAACAACAAATGACAGTAGAAGATCTATAACTTCGTCTTCTTAAATACAACAGCAGAACAGACTATTTTATTCTAATACTACTACTAATAATAATAAATCTTAGGAGTAACTTTAGAAAGCTAAACTCTACTTTCAAAAAATCATTAAAAAAAAATATGTAAAAATTAATCCAAGTACAAAAAAATCTTTCTGCTGCATTTATCCTAAGATCATATTTTTAGACACAAGGAAATAAGAAATTGTGATGCTACAGTAGCTCTGTGTCCTCATTATATTAAAATTAAATGTTATTTGGACCACTTGTGTTCCACTAAAGTGCTGTGTGTAAGAAAGTGTTCAAGCTGATACAAACAAACAGTCCAGCATGGCTTTTCATGAAATTACAGTAGCTGATTTCATCAGTTGCTACACATGGCAGAGAGAGATAACTAATTAACAGAGAATTCCCTATGAAAACATAATTCTAAAATATTTTGGCTTCACCTTTCAGCAGATGGACTGCAAGAGATACTACAGGAAAATGAATCAAGCCAATTGAGTGTTGGGGCTCTTTTTTTTTTCCACACCGCAGATATTCTTGTCATCATGCTAATAAATCTGAATAAAAACCAGCACTAATATGTTCAAAATAGTAGTCTAATAAAGTTTGGCTGCAGCGTCCACAGTGAAGCCTGATTTTTCAGAAGCACTGAACATCGAGCAGTTTCCATTAATTCCCTTCCAGGGAAGGAGCCACACGGCGTGCAAATGAAGGTGGGTGGAGCTGCCACCACTTAGGCGTCTGGAGAAGAAGCCGAGGGAGAGAGTTCATTTAGGCCAATTGATCATACATCCAAACATTTGCAGCCAAAAACTTTAGTGAGGAAAACAATCCTTTGTTCCTGCACCACCATTCATTTTCTATATTAAAAACACAAAGACAAGATATTGCCCAGATATGACACTAGAAACCAAGAGGGTTGCACTCATCCCCTGGTGCATGGTATGGGACAGGCAGTGCACGTGCTATTTGCTCTGCTTTCCTGTGGAAGCAGCCTGCCCTGCCAGGACATGGGGAGATGTATGTTCTCCCCACTCCACCAGGATGTTGGGGACTCCTCCCCTTTGGACACCAAGAGGAAAGACTCAGAGGGAGAGGGGTGGAAGGTACAACAGTGTACCCCTGTTCCCTCTCCCCATAAAATGGGAAGCTGAGCAGTTATCTCTGATCTTCATTTGCATTCAGCAGAGCTCTTTTTTTGGTGTTGAGAATTGCATGACAGGAAATCTTTGGACCTACAGCCATTTCACCCTCTGTGCTACTCATGGTATTCTAGAGAAAGGGTAGAGAGCACAGGTGAAAGGCACCCATATGTGTGGTACTTACCTCTGACAGCTCTCAGACATGTCTAATATAATTGGGACACATAAGAGAATGGCACATGCTACTCCTGGATAGATGCATTCAAAAGGATGAATTTAAACAAACAATCATCCTGCCTGCTGTAGCCAGTCCCAAATATCTTCTACACCTTAGACTGTCTCACATCTTCCCAAGCTTGCTGCTGGTTAACAGCTATTAACAGCTACTACAGGAGATTTCTTTCCCCAGACTTGGGTACTGAAAATACAGACATAGAAAAAAACTTCTGTCACTTACTGAAGGCCCCTCTCTTCTCCACTTCTGCAGACTCTTGGCACTCCCAGGTAGCCATGGGTTGCAGTTCTCTCACAAAGCACTTCCAGTGAAGATGTCCTGGGCAACACCTGGAGCACTCATGGGGCTGAGGGTCAGGCAGAGATACGTCCTTTGGCAAGCAGTAATGAGATCCTTTCAAACCATCTGCAGATGGTAAGAGGCCCTAGAGGTTCAATAGTCTCCCTGAGCTCATCATGAATTTGCAAGATGATATTCTTACAGAACTTTATCTCTGTTTCACTATTTACAGAATAGAGATTAGTGATGTTTACCTATAAGACTGTTGGTCAGAAGTGAAAACTGTTCTGTATTATTAAATAACAGAAAGAGACTCAGGGTTGTAAATACAATGGTTTGAGTTATCTGGCAAATCTTTAGTGAGAAATACTTCACTGAATGAAAGCTGTAATTGTCACGACATGTATATTTTATCCTACTGTGACCCCACACAAAGATATTCTGTTATTAGGTGAGGTTTTTAAAGGCCTGTGGAATATTTTTCTTCTTTCCTTCCGGCACAAGAAAGAGAAAGACAAATAAGTGAATGGTGTATATGCATTTGTAAAGTTTAATATATTTAGCCTTAAACTTTTTTCTCAATTTCAACCTGATTCTGAAGCACTGAGATTTTCACAAACATTGTTTTTTGACAGTTACAGCACCAGTCATATTCCCTACAAATAGATAATCTTAACTACAGCTCAAGTTTAACATAATTTTTCACAGCTGGGATGAAGTATGCCTATGTGCATGGTGGAGGAGATTATTATAAATGTGCTACATGGACACTAGAGAGAAAATTCAAGAGAAAACATTGCTGTGTATTTTTTCTGATTTGAAGATATGGCATGTGCAACCTAAGTATTTTATGTCACGTATTATGGCCAGATTTCCCACTCTGTGTGGTTGTGCTGAACAGCTTTGAACAGCACAGAAGTACCGCAACATACTGGCTTATCAGAAGGAATTAGGAAGATATTTGCCGGATGATGCAAAATAGCTACTAGCTCCACTGTCTCTTCATCCCTTTCTTCCCCAGTTTGTCAGGCTTCTCTGATAGTCTTCCATCCTCCTCTGTCCAAGCCCCAGTGTCCTTTTTGTTTTGAACACCTTCTTTTACCTATCCCTATCTTTTTCTATCCCATTTGTTAATTCAGTCAGAGGCAGCATATGCCTAATTAAAATAAATACTTACACCCGGGGATAAATGTCTTCCAGCATTTTGTTTTAGTACAAGTTCCTTCTTCAGCAGATAATGCTGTACAGTAACTTTTTTGGAGATGCCCAGTAAGACTCATCCTGGTAGGCTGCTCTGTTTCACATTTGCAGTAGAAATGGGAAGATGGAGCTTTAGTGTTTTCTGTGGACAGGTAATGAAATTGTATGAGCCCAGCTGTGGGCTTTGTGATTAGGAAAATTATGGACAGAAGAGACTTGATGTGGGTCTTCATTTTCTTGTTATACACATTTATATTAGTTGCAACAGTTATCAAATGGATTTAGTTTGAAATCTTAGATAAAAATACATTTGCATGTAAGGGTAAGAGTAAGAGTGAGAGTGAGAGCAAGAGCAAGAGCAAGAGCAAGAGTAAGAGAATGGAGCAGACATATAGTATTTTTTAAAACATGACAAATGTGGAGTGCTTATTTAACTTAAAAAAGTAGTTCAGCTTCATCTTTGCTATTACAATAAATAGTGCATCATAGCACTGGAAAGAGAAAAAGGCTTCTGACACAGATTAAGCATTTACCAACGTGAACAACCAGCTTCATAAGGTGGATTAGTTAAAGTATGAGTGTTGGCTTGTTGCATGTCCTGTTCATAATACTTTTGCCCTTTTCCTTTGGAGCTTTATGGGGATGAGGTAAAAGAGAAAACAGGTTGGGAGGTTATTTGCTTCTGGATGAAGGATGATTGATTGTTTCTTGGCCTGCTTGCTTACTTGGTTTGTCTTAGGCATTAAAATTTGAGTGTAAGATGATATTATGTTATGTCCAGCGATAATTTAGTCATACAAGTGTATTTACTACTCACTTTCTCTCTAGCACCTGTAGTTCAGTACTACAAGCATGCACCATGTTTACAGTACCCTTTGTATGTGAAATAGTATGGAGTGTTTAAGTGAGCTACTTGCTCAAGCCACCAGGGAAAGGCTTGTCTTTCCTCTTGGATCCCCCATCCTCTGTTCCCCAATTTGACTCTGAATTGAAGAATACTTCTGGAGTAGATTGCACTATACCATCGTGTCTGTGCCACATACCCCCAGTATCACACCCCATACCAGGCTCTGCTTCCATGCAGAGCACCTCTGCAACCTGGGTTAGCCCTGAGGAGCAGAGTGAGAGCAAAAATAAACCTGCCAGCAGCTCTCACATTGAGTGCCAAATGGCCGTATTCATGCTTACATAAGGCTCATCTTCCTGTATTGTTGGAGATGAAGACGACTGTAACTTTAGATGGTGAATTTTAGCAGTATAACACTTCCTCCTAAACATTTATATCGCTCCTATGAGCTTTACCTGCTTGGTAATCTGCACAGGAGTTTACTTGTTAACAGTTCCCTAGAACTGTGCTTACATAAATAACAGGAGATGATACAGCAGCCACATGATGATATTTTAAAAGCTTAGAAATAAAAATGTCATGGAAGAGGAAGCACCTTTTACTGATTTTAGACTCTCTTCCCCAGCTGTAACTGAAATAAGGCTTTTCTTTTTTTTTTCTTTTTTTTTTTTTTTTTTTTTTAGTTTATTTTCACACAGTTTTACAGGCTTCACTCCACCACCCTGGAAGAAGCTTTCCGAAATTCTGAAAGCTGGGGTCCTGGTCCAGCAAGGAAACGTGCCTGGTCATATAGGCTGTAGAAGGTCAGTTTTTCACCTATGAGCCTGTGCAGCCAGAAGTTCAGAAGATCCAAATCAGTCTTTAGCATCCCAGGTTCACTGGTATGGCACTGTCTGAAGGCACTTACCCTGCAGACCGGAGCACCTACGGATTTATTTTAAGAAATGCATTTCCTAGGAAATTAATTGGAGAGAGATATAATGAGAAGCTTCCAAGTACTCCTTTGAGGGAACAAAAAACCTGTGCCCCTCAACCCCCAAGGAAAAGAAATCTGGTCATTCAGAAGCCTTATGTGTCCTTAAC
>NC_092621.1:25357500-25397500 GCF_047663525.1 Anas platyrhynchos
GTGATAAAACACTAATGGAGAGCAAGTGAAGGCCCAGTGTCATTCCAGGGAAAGACAGACCACTTAGAAGAAGCTCAGAGTTTCCAAGCAGGTATTTCATATATACTAAGGGGGGATATTGGAAGTGAGTCTAAAGAAGGCCATTCAGTCTCACAGCACTTCTTGTCTGCAAATTTGTCCTAACTAATAAAATGGTTGATCAGATATTCTCCCTCATTATTATGGGATTTATTTATTTATTTATTTATTTTTCTCACTGAAGGTGCATCTCTGCTTCCTGTGAAAAGTTCCTGGGAGGAGAAACAAGATACAAGTGTTTCTCCATGGACCTCTGGTTTATGGCTACCTCAGTAAAGGTGTAGGTTACAAGAAGGACACTCTGTCTTCTCAATCTGTTACTGCTGCCACTCCCTTGGTCTGCTCATGTACACGTAGAGCCAGCATTGTGAGAAACTGTCTGTGGGGACTGTGATCAAACCATTGCTATCTGTCACCCACACATGCCCAGACCCACACACTCTACACACATGTACACACTGATATCTCTCATTCATTTCTAAAATATCATTGCAGATTTATTTTGAGCTGACACCACCCAGAAAATTTCTTCTCATCTTAATAATGTGACAGGTAGCTAACGTGCAAAGGTATGCCTTATAATAATTGCACAGAGACTTCCAGAGAAATAAAATTGTGGTTTTGTACTGCTTCCCTTCCCTAAGAGCTGGAGAGGGGATGTTAGGGCACCTTACAAGGGAGGAGATGAATAAACCTTTTGGCTTAATTCATTTCTGTGTCACCTACTTCAGCATTATTGATTAGTCAGAAGTGAAACTGACCAAAAGGGGATGAGGGTGCAGGGGAAACACTTTTAAAATGTGACTTAATCTTCTTGAGCTGCCTGGACACTTTTTATTCCTTAGGTCACTTAGAAGGTTGCTGTAACTTTCCCCTCACTTCTGCTCTTTCAGCTGTGCCCTGACTGCTTCTTCCTTCTTATAACAAACCTGAGCTATTTCTTCATCCTCAAGGTCCTTTAATGCCCTATTGTTATCTTAGCTCTCATCTTTGCACTGAGACACAGATATTTCCCTGAATAGCCAGTGGTGCCAGTTTTCATTAGTCACTTCTTAGATTTTAAAGGAAGCACAGTGTGCCCCAGACATCTGAAAAGCCTTCTCCATCTCTTCCTGCTCCCCTCAGTGTTTCTCATCAGCAAAACTGGGCAGTGTTTAGAAGTCTGATGTACTAGCCCCTTCCAGCCCTAAAAGATGCCAGGCAGTCTTACTGTTTTCCTCTGTCTTTTTGGCTCCATCTGTATTGAACTGTTGTCCTGTGCCATGCACTCGAAGTCCTCACTTCAGGGCAGAGACCACCTCTTGGCTGTGCTTGTACAGCACTGAGCATGACAGGGGTCTATAGGCACAATATTAAGTCAAACAGTTGTATAAGAACAGGTTTCCTAGTGTTTTAAAAAGTGTTTTAAAATTTTTTTATTTTTTTTTTCTGTCAAGATGTGAAAAACATACTCCTGAAGATGACCCACTTCTAATCACGCGCTTTCTCAGACTCAAGGACCGCTTTCAATTGCTGGGTTTGTGTAATCCTTGGATTACCTTGCCACTAATCCATCCCATTGTTAAGAATCAGCAGTTTTACATCTATATTGATCTCATGGGCTGACTTGACTTCAATAGGAGCTATGCACTTGCATCTAAAAGCAGACTTCACTTCCCTTAGAGGCTTACTATTCCAATACAATAGCCAACATAAAAACTACTTAAGCAGATTGTGTAACTAAATAGTTTTTTTTATTATTATTATGGAGCAACAGAAATTGCAACTTTCTTTAGTTGTTCAGAAATGGATTAGTACAATATCAGAATAAATTCTATACATTCAAGCTGGCGTCATCATGGAAGCACCAAGCCATTTCATTATTCTTTCAGTGTTTTACTGTTTTCTTTCAAGTAAATGAAGCCAGAAAAGCCTCTGGCCTTGTTCAGTAGTGCTATGTAAAAGGCTCTAAAATGTTTCAGAGGAATCACTAGTCCAGCAGTAAACCTGGTCAGTCAGTGGGTCCACTGAAGCTGGGATTTTCATTGAAGTTAGCTGCTAGAATATGTTCTTGAAGCTCAGTGTTGTTGGTTTTGTTTTTGTTTTCTTTTATTTTAACTGAAATTTTACCAAGGTGAAATGAGTACAAAGAATATTTTCTAAAGCAACTGAACCTCACATTAAGACACATACGTATATAAAACCAGGTAACTATTTTTTAATGTACAATCAGTCCATTATGCTATTTTGTTTTTGTTGTTAATAAAGATTTTTCCCGTTTTTCTTCAGCAGTATTTTTTCCTACATCTATTTCATATAATTCCAGGAATTGCTGTCATGAATTGAATTAATTTCCCTCTAAAGAAATGCCTAGTTGCATTTGTTCATCAAGCTGAATTAAAACCACTGCATTTAATTAGAAAAAATAAATAATGGAGTTCATCTCAAGTTTTTGTTTGTTTGTTTTTTTGTTTGTTTGTTTTCCTATTGCATTGCATGGGTTAAAGTAGGACTAGAGCTCTGGCCAGGGATTTTTATAGTTTTCTTTTTTATCTTTGGATATGTTGATATACTCAGAACCTAATCTTGCACTCCAATTTTAGGTTTCTTTAATATTAGAATTAGGTCAATGGCATATGAAAAATTGCAATTTGAGTAATAAATGTTATAGTTAGGCACAGCAGTAGTAATTAAAGGAAACAAGAAACAAATAGAGTTTTCATTTATTTTGATGTGGAATACAGTATTTAGAATTAAGGATATGATTTATACTGTACCTTCCCGTGATGTGCTTGCTTTGCCTTAGTTCCTATGGTTCTGCTTGTGAGCTTGCCTTTTCAGAACAAAGCAACTCTTTTGACACAAAAGAGATGCTTTTATATTTGCACCAATAAAACCAAGATGAGAATTTGACATTGTTACCTATCTTAACACTAGATCATTACAGTATTTAATTAATTTAGTAAAAACAAACCCTTCTCATACAGTGTTAATTGGAAAAAAAATTAGACCTTTTAGATTTGTTTTGTGAATCTTTCTGAACTTGAAAAGAAACACAGGTTCTGTCCACTGCATGCAGACAGGCAATCAATCAGTGAGCACACTTTCAGTTCCAGCTGAGCTCCTACTTACAATAAGTAGAAACCTGTTACAATAACCTCAGTCACAACCATACAAATAGGATCAAGCTATTTGGGACCAGTGTAAATTAAAAACCTAGCCAACAAACAGAAAAATCTCTCCACACAAGAACAACAAACTAGTTAACTAAATACAACACCAATAGTCACTAATAAATGCCAGTTGTCCTTTAAAGTGTCTATAGCTATCTTCGTAAGCCTCCAATAAGTACATTTTTAAATTGTTGCTTAACACTCTGTATCATTTCATTAGTAGAAAGTATGCTTCTTTCTTAGCGTTTCCCAGTAAAATTCCCCAGCCTGTTTTTCAGGAATCTGACATTGTATAAAAATCTCACATCTGTTATTTATTGGGAGTATTGTTGTCCTTGGGTCTTTTATTTTCTCAAATTCATTTTCCATATTTTTATTCATAATATTCCTTAGGTTCAGTGTCCAGGTTATTTGATTAGGACTGTACAGATGTCAAAATTAGTAACAGTACCTGTAACAGCAATATTGGATTTGATGGATTTCTGAGCAAAGGGTTAGGTCTGGAGTTTTAATGAAAGTTTAATATTCAGCAGTTTCATTTTTTTATTTTAAAGTAACTGTAATTTTATTTAAAAAGTAAATGAAAGGGTGGGTACATATAATAAAAATTACTGTCTATGAACAAAGTTATAAAATAAAGGCCATAATCATCTGTTTTAACTAATGCTGAAAGCTATACATAATTTCTGGAGAAAGTCTCTTTCACATCCAGAAGGTGTAGTGTACTAACGTGAAGGGATACAGTGAGCAGTAGAGAATATCTAGTGTTTACGCAGATTTCACACTGCATAAAATGTGACAGACATTAAATGGAAAATATATCCTTCAAAAATGTACTCTGGCACCATATTATTTGTATCTAAAAAGTGAAACATTCCTGGTTTCTGAAAGCTGTGGAACAGCATTATTCACCAGCTAATGTGGCACATCTCCACCAAATCCATGCAACTGCTTAGCTTTTGCCTGCATACAAACTGCCAAAAGTATTTTTCCAGTCTCAGGAACACTTTTAAATGTAACACTTATGCATCTCAGGTGTCATTTATTCATCGGGCACACCGTTCAATATGAATACCCTGTTTCTATTTTTCATGAACTTTTACGTAACTCTACTAAAATCAGTGATAGTATTCTTGAACATAAGCCCAAACCCATAGAAGACAGGAAAGTTTTGATGTATTTTTCTGTGAAGAACAGCATTTTACATCTGGGGTGGGATCAGAACCAGACCTCTAGGGTGAATGTAAAACAGCAAACAAGCCAAAGCCTTTATGTGCTCCTGCTGAAGCCTGAGGAATTTTTTCATTTATCTCAGTAGGAAAACGAGTCAGACCATTACATCCTGATGCTCATGAAAGACATTGTTGCCTCTATTCTCATACTGTTTTCAAATGTCACATGCTTAAGAACGTGTATGTTTCAGAGTAGAACTGGATTTACATGCTGTGCAGAACAGGGCAAAAATATGGACAGCTTTTAAAACTTCCACTTTTCATGTATTTGTATCTCAAGACTCTGCCAAGCTGTAAATTCCATTTCATTTAAGAAGGCAAATGATGTTTGTTTCAGCCACATTTCTATTTAAGTTTCTAGCTGTATCAAACCTGGAAAAAATACAGAGGCAGTGGTCTGCAAGTACAGACTTTAGCATTCTTTTTTTATGGAAGACAGATCTGGAGGCAAGCCCTGCACCCTGGACAGTGTCTCTTATCATTAGCAGAAATCTGCAAAGAAGTAAAAGTGGCAGGTTTCTGCTGCTTTGCAGAAATGCCAGAGAGAGGAGCACAGGTCTCCACAGCCAGGCAGCACACACCACTTGAAGCCTGCACCGTTCAAGTGATCTTTTGTGCAAAGGTTTTGCTTCTTATTTGTTTACACCCTTAAAACAAGTTTACTTTGACTCTTTGCATTGTGTCATCTTAGAATATCAATAAATAAGCCCTTGACTTCAATGGCTGCTGAAGCACTCTTCCCAGAATTGTAGTTTCTGGAATAATCTAGGCTAATTACTTTGATATTGATTTTTTCCAAAACATGTATTCAAATTGCTCAGCTTTTGTATAAGATATATATGTAAACTTCTTTCTTTATTTTTAAAGGAATTAAAAAATATTTTCATTAACAGAGAAATGTAAATATTATGCTAAGTTCCTGAATATTGGTGAACAGGTAAGTTATGACTTCAAGCTTAAAAAATAAAATAAGAAATTAAAAAAAAAAATAAAAATTAAAAGACTGGCAGCATCCTGGTGGCAAAAACAAAAAGGTCATCACTTCTTACTTCATTATGGGCACAGCAGCTACACTGAATTTACTTGTATACCTGGATTTTCATAATATTAATTGCATTTTATGAAGCTGGCAATATAACTTGATCTGACAACATAGAAAACTGTTTTCCCCTTTTTGTTCAGCATTTCTGAACAAAATTGTGCAAAATTACAGAATTCCAGCTATAGAACATTTCCATAGTGAAAGAAAGAAATGTGGTATATACACATCCTATATGAAAACTTAAAACATTATCTGTAATTTTACAAGAATTTGATATAACTTTTCTGAATGATCAATTCTAAATCAGGAAAATCATTTTAGGTAGTTGTTTTTAAAAACAGGATAACCTTACATTTATTTTCCTTGTATTTGTGGATTTTTAGAATGTTTAATTAGAAAAAAGAGACAGTTGTTCAGACTCTGAGGAATGAAATTATTCCATGCTTAATAACTATACAAATGGATAGATTTTCAGAAATCTTTGTGTTTGGTTCATATTCATCAATTTTCACTAAGAAAAACTGTGATACTTGGGTAGAAATGGGAAAGTTACAGAGTCCATAAATTGTAATGAGATACAGTGAATTGCTTTGGTTACAACCAAGTGGGATGGTCTTAAAAATGTCAGAATGAAAATCCAAGATACTTGAGAAATACTTAACTGAGGTGTTTTTTTTTGGTTGGTTGGTTAGTTGGTTTTTGTTTGTGTTTTTTTGTTTTTGTTTTTTTTTTCATAATTTCTTTGACTGTGATTTAATCTTGTTGCCTAGAATATGAATAACCCTAATAACAGGTTCTTAGAAGTGATGGCATAACCATCCATGTAAACGTCCTTGTACTAGAAATATGCAGATGTGCAAGGTGCATGAGTCCTTTCCTGTCTGCACAGACATGACATGTCATTCTCTGGGAGAAGTTTGCATGTCTGTCTGTACCCTGTGTTCCTTCCCCTGACACAACTCTTACTTCTCCAAGCTTTCCATGTAACATGGAGGGCACAAGTACACTTTTCTGATCAAGAGTTTGTGATCACAACACTTGTTCTAACACTTCATTTTTTTCAAGTGATAAGTGAAAAATGTACTGCCAGATAAAGATATGCAATAAAATCACCATGGATTTCCATAGGACAAAAAAAAAAAAATCTCTATGGATCTCTGTAGATGCTGTGACTATATTACATCCTCCTTGACTTTGTTTTTTGAGGACAGAAGTAGCTACCTTCTGGATCATTCCTCTGAGTGTGTGTAATTGAAGCTGCAGGGAAGGCTGAAATGGTAAGTAGATGTAAGTAAATGTTGTTACCCTCTTTTTACAAATGAAACAACAAAGCGTTCAATACAACTAAACCAAATTGGTTGTAGAGATGCATTAGAAAACAGGAATTCATTGTCCTGTGCTAGGTAAAATTGCATCAAGGATAGCACTTTGCGGAGTAATCAGCCAATGCTTTCTGATGGCTTTCCACGAAATACATCACAAGGACAGCAGTTTGCGAGCACAAGGTCTGCTGTATGGCCAGCCTGATGCAATGGAGCTGAAGAAGGAATTCATTAGGAGCTTCTCATCTAGGCCTTTTTTTTTTTTTTTTTTTTTTAACAAGACCCATGGTAGTAATCTGTTTGCATTTCCATATAGTTAGTAGTGAATTTTATTATGTTTTCCTAAAATATAAATATCAACGAGAAAGAAGGTTTTTGTAGTTCTTATACTTTAGTTTGCCATTCTACAAAAACACACCTCAGGGGAGTTTCAACCCTATGTCGACACTTGCATGACTCCGTTCACATGGGCTTTCTGTCTGATTTCTGCAGCCACATATGCTCAACTGTCAGCAAGACAGAGACCACAGTTGATCCAGTGGTAGAGTTCAAGTATGGGAAGCTCATTTTTCATTTAAGTAATGACTTGGTTGCTAAATTGAAACTTTCAGCTGCTGCTATTTTTCTTGATTTCAATAGCTGTTACCTTGAATGAAGAGGAGAAAAGTGTTTTTAGAAGCTGTTTATTTACATAATGCAAATAGTGGGGGAGGTGCAGCATCGGTGTACAATTACAGATAAAAAAATTCTTCCTATCTTATTCAGAAATGTAAGGGCAGGATGTTTGTGCAGGTGGGGGTACTGATTTACAGCAAACAAAAGTGGTGAAAATCCTTTACTTTCTGTAAAAAGAGGTGCTTTGGTTTCTCTTGTGAATATTTTATTCACTGTTATACATGAAGCTCCATCCCATTTGTGTAAACTGAAAAAAAACATAAAGATTAAAAGGTAATTTTACCATACAGATGAATTGACCTGCTTAGTAGTTCTCATGTGCAAAATTCCGCAACTCCCTCACCCCCTTTTTTTTTTTTCTCAGTAGAGAGAAATAGGGAGGAGTTTCTGTCAGGGTCTCTATGTAGTCAAGAATATGATTGATTTCAAGAAGAATTTTTGCATAGGGAATAAACATAGGGCTTGCAATCTTATTAATATCCATGGGTGGTGCTCTGGTTGTGGACACATGCTTCATTGCTGCTGCATGAAAAGTTACCTTTCCAAGCTCTGCTCTGCTGAAGGGTGTGCCTCTGTCTTCGGCATCATCGTATGAGTGTTTGTATACCTACCCTGAGGAATGCACTGTAAAATCGCACCCCTAGTAATGTATTTAGCAGACATAGTGCATCTTTGTCACTCAGAAAGAGTTTCTAATGGCTTTTTTACCCTCTTCATTCAAAAACAGTGGTATTCAGAATCCAGAAGGGAATTGGTAGCAGCTGTAACTTTTCATATTTGCTGACACCAAGGTCATATTGTTGTTTAATGTAAAACGTAAATGAATTACTTCTCTCCTCCTACTTGAGATCCTTTAATTCCTCCTTAATATCTTGGTCTATGGTATCTGTTTCTTCTAAATGTTTGCTCTATGTGAGTTAAGAAACAGATAGTCCAATATGAACTATTGCTTTTAGGACATTGCTCCATTTTTTTCTTTTGATAGTAGCTGCGCTCTTTCAAAGGAGGCTGAATACAAAACAGCAAAGCAGAATCTGTGGAGGTGATACCAGTTCTACACTTAATTCTGCTCTGTTGCCAGCTGGTAGGTGAATTTTTACTTTCAGCACAACTTTAAAATAACAAAAACTCTAAAAAGAGAAATAGATTGACACAATACAGATAATTTACTATAAACACTCCAAGCTGGTATATTTTCTCCTATAGGAAGAAAGACTGGTCTAAAGTAATTAAAGATCAAATAAATACAGTCTCCATATTATTGATGTTACAGGTTAAAAATAATAATAATAATAATAAAAATAAATAAACATATAGGCACATAGGAGTGAACTCACTGAGCTGTAGGAGCAGACACCTGCACAAAAACATCCTGACTGACATGATGTGGAAAGAATCTACATCTTTTTAGACTTCTTATTCAGCTGATAATGTATGGTCAAACAATTTTTATTTATTTTTTTTTGTCTTGATATTTTGTTCTTGCATTATTACCTAATTTCCAGATCAGAATATCAAAAGGTCAATCTAAAAAAAAAAAAAAAAAGATAAAGTTGTACCTCTGGTTGGGATATCTGCTCGTGTATACATGGAAATACCATGGACAGAAGGGGTGGTGGGATGGGACACTAGATAGCAGACTGCGCCTGGATTTTAACATATAAATTAATTAGAGCTACTTACTCCAATTATCAAACAATCACCAAGAATATCTCTTAGCAGAATTTATCTCTGTTGCTACATCTGCATTAGCAAGCAGTGAAGCAGGTGCAGATGTGTAGGATGAAACTGTCTGCACTGAAGGACCTGCTTCCACACTAAAGACATTTTAGGGATGGGCTCATACTGGATTAGGTCCCAAGGACCAAACACTCATTAACAATCAGAGTGTATCTTCTGGTGTTGTTCAATCCCAAAGGAATCCAGCCTGTGCACTTTAACACTGCCCTGCACAGCAAGTGGTGACGGTCGGAAAATTCACTTTGAAACTGCACTCCTGCTGCAAACTAAAAAGCTACCTTAGATACCCCTGGGAATTCCAGGCACAAGATGAGATTGTCAGTTTGGCAGTTACACCAAGTGTTTTGTTTCTGTTTTGCTAAGGATGTGTGTTCACTGAGGGCCAACAAGCCAGATGAACTGAGATGGGCTCCTCCCTTCTGAGCCACTCTTTTGGGGGGCTGTGCAGTCTATCACCTGCATCACCAGTCAAAGACTCAGAATTCATTTTTTAAGAAGCTATTGCATATGTTCTAGATACAAATCACATTCAATTCTTTGTTTCTGTAGTGCAATATGCATTTATTTATCATTGTAAAATATAGATGAGAACTGCAATAGTAGATAACCACAAGCAGTAGTAGATAACCACAAGCAGATCACCCTGCAACAAAAATCTGCTGCAGCACTGCCCCCTAATTCACCAGTTTGTGTAGGAAAAGGACATAGCCAGAGTGACTGTCACTGATCAAATACCAGCTGTAAGCAGAGAGGGAATTAAGTCAAAGTCTCTCCCCAGCCCCTTTGTACGTGGAAATCTCCTGTCAGGGCTTCAGTATTGGCATCTCTTGACTTTGTTGAATGTGTGGTAACCAGGGAAGGATAGGGTTTTCCTAAATTTTAGATCGTTTTTTTTTTTTTTTTTTCCAAAAAAAGGCTGACAGAAAATAAGGATTTCTGGTCAGGATTACTAGAGTAACTCTGAAACACCAGCTCTGTCTAGGATCTGTCCCTCAAAGCTTTTTCCCCAATGGGGATTTAAGTGGATTGCTAAGTATTTGACAGATCTCAGTATCAAGATCAATACTGTATTAGAAGACAAAGCTAAGCATAACCGGGGGAAAATAATTAACAAAATTAAGGAGGGTTTTGCTCTATGGGGAACTATTAAAGTTATCTTTATGGGGTCATGTAAATGTAATAAAGATTCTGTCTGCACCACAATTTAATTCTATATCAGAAATGGTCCCTGTAGATATACCAAAAGATTATTTTACTAAAATTGAATGTGTATCCTCTTCTGGAATAAAGGAAAGGGAAAAAAATCTTAAAAGTAGAAAGTTGTGAATTTTACACAACACAGATCTAAAGCTGATTTGAATCATCTCTAGCAATGGTATTTTGTTGATTCAGATACCACAGTTCATCCAAACAGATATTGTACTATGTGATAAAAGGTGAATATAATGCATATAACCATGCTCTAGGATGATACACCTACTCTCCATGACAGAATTTAATCAAGGTTGTTTTTGTTGTTGTTTTTTTGTTGTTGTTGTTGTTGTTGTTGTTGTTTGTTTGTTTGTTTGTTTGTTTGTTTGCTTCTGCTTCAAGAATGCATAAATATGGTAGAAAACTACGTGTTAGAAAAGTATCAAAGAAAACATACATCTTTGTAAGTATTTGGGTTAATTCTACTTCAAAAACCAGAATGCAGACATCATTTTGATTTAACTTGTTACAGAAAGAATTCAGGCTGTAGAGAGTTGTGTTTTAATATATCTTTTAGAGATGTGTGCAGCAAACCTGAATTGTTCATTACTGATTTAAATTTTTCTAACTAAATGCTAGCATGCATGTCTCTGAGGATCTGTTGTTCTTTTTTGCCTCTTCCCTTTCATTAGCACTTTTCCAGTTATACTAAAAACAACTTAATCAGATCAGAAGTTCTCTTAAAATAATGTCAGTTCTTTTCTTAACTCACTTAAAAACAAGGCTAACGTGAGATAACATCAGACTGCATTCATTTTGCTTTGTTAACACCATGTGGATGGTGACCTTCATCTCATATCACAGGACCTCAGTAGATGAAACTGCATCCATCTCATATTTGAGGTTTGAATACTGGTGTAAAGATGATGGCTTTGACTAAACTAGGAGACCTGGGGACATTTTGTGGGTTTATGCCTTGACTGTATCATAAATCTGTGTCACAATTGTCTCCTGTGCTGTCTTTAGAAGGAAGCATGTGGTGGAAATCCAGAGAGGGTAGAGCATCCTGGAGCGTGCTTTCTTGCATCTATTGGGTCTCTCTTGCTTGGCCTATGATTCCTGGATGTTTTTTAATCCATTTTGAGAAGAATGTTCTTTGTCACTTCATTGTAATAATCTGACCTCAGTGTCAGGCCAGTATAAATTGTCACATTAGGCTTTTTGGCCTGATTTCATAATTTTCTTCTGTGGGATCAATCCCCACTGGCATAAGAAGCATCCTTACTTGAATAAAAATGTAAAGATTTGGATCCATAGTTTATATAGTGAATTGGTGTTGCACTAAATACTTGTACTTATCAAGCACACATAATAAATCATGATTAAATCTCCTTTTAGTGACTTTTCTTCACAACTGAAAGTGCTCAGCTATCACAATTTGTCCTCTCTTCCCAAAATTAGCACTAAACTGGTCCTCCTTTCCCATGTTTCAGATACTTGTCACTTAGACTAGGAGACTAGCACTGCAATTAATTATCATCATTAATATCAGGCTAGGCCAGGATCCCCTCTTCATAGTGGCATCTACTTTAGGAGATGTGAACAGGAAGAAATTGTGGGCTCATGTGTCCCACATGAGAGTCATTCATAGTTTACCTAAGTATGTGAAGATTAGCTTGAACCTCAGAAATCAATCTCTACGTCTCTTCCAAAAGTCTTCCCTTGGCATTGATACGTAACATTTATTTTTTCCCAGCAGTGACTCAACTCTTTCTCTGACTAGTGCTGTTCTAGCTTTCACTGATATCTTGTGAGCTTGACTGTTCAGCTAATTACCAGGAGAAAATAAATTTTCTTTCACCATTTTGACACTGTCATTCTAGTTTCACTGTCCTGTAGCACCTGCATTGTAAGACTGGAAGAAAAGTGTCTTACATATGCTATTTTCATTTTAATTTTTTTTTTTAATTTATTTTTTTTTTATTTTTATCACATCCTCTCTTATTGGTGTCCTTTCTTTCATGGAAAACTAGCCCAAATCCCTTGAGTGTTTCTCTGCTGTGATGTTTCCCCTGCCTATAACTATCTGTATTCCCTTCCAATCCTTTTCATCCCTCAGCTCTTCTGGGATATTCCAATACTTTATTTTGAACCCATACATAACCTCAAGCTTAAGTTTAATCTGCCTCACCTTTCCATTATTTGGAAGTAAGATTGTGCTTTGGTGAGGGCACGCAGTGAGATTCAGCTGCAGTCCACAACTACCTTCAGTGCAGTGAATGCAAAGGTCTCAGCCTGGCCCACCACCACCCATCCCAGCACAGTGATGTTACCTGGTAGGTGCTGGGAAGACAGATTAGTTTTCTGTACCAGTCTTCAGTACCATAGGTGCAGACAATACCAATAGGCTGTCTGAAAATGAGTTGCCCTTCTAACGTGACAGATACCGCAATACGGATCCGACATCCACAGCTATGTGAAGCTCAGCAGGGAGCACACTGAACTGTCTTGCGCTCTTTTGCTTGGTACAAGCTAATTTTGCTAACATTTCTTTTAGATTCAGTGATCAGAACTGAGCACAGTATTCCAGAGGAGGTAAAGACTTTGTAATGCCGTAAAATAAGATGACATTTTATTTTCTGCCTTATTATCATCCAATTTCAGATACACCCAAACATCTTGCATGCTTTTGTTGAGCACAGCCATTTTTGAGCTTAGAACTTCACTGAGCTATACACAAGGATGCTTCCTCCTTACATTTTTATGTTTTATTTCATCAACATTCATGTTGCTTATTCAGCCAGTTTTGCCAGGTCATTTTGAGATTTTAGTAGTATTTTTGAGACTCATGTTTCTGAACAGCTGTCACAGAAAATTTGTGTGAATAATTTGTTCATTAGTAAGTCTGTGTTTAATCAAACTGAGGCACTCAGAGACTTTGGGACTAAACTGGGATTTTGGAGAACTGTGAATAAACTTAGCGAAAACATTTTCTTTTCTCCTCAACACAACTAAATGAAAAGAAGTTGTAGAAAAATTATCTCAAAGTTGCTGTTCTGGGAATCACGGCAATGTGGGATCTTGTTGACTGTCTGTTTTCTGAATGACTATTTGGGACAAACATTATTGTGAACAACAACGTTTTTAGTATCTTAAGTGAGCTTCAGCTGGATCAATTGTCACTGAACCTGCTGTGGTCTCAGTGTGTGTACAAAGTATTGAGGCTTTCTTTGCTGTTTATTTCTGTCCTTGCCAAACTGTTGAGCTTGCTTCCAGAGCTCAGAACCACTTTTTGCAATGTTCTCCCCATTGGTTGGCTGCTTTTTACTCTCTAATATTCAGTTACAAAATGGTGGGCTCTTGGGTAGCTAGCTATTCTTTATAGCTTCCTACTCACCTATGAGCTGAAATGCCACGAAAAAGTGAATGAGGGTTTGGAAAGGCAACTTAGGACATTACAGCTCCATTGGATCATCACGAGTCCAGTTTACCCAACATGTTCACACATATGTTTGGTCACCTCTTTCCATCCTTTGCTTTATACTCAGGATTTGAGGGGCTAATTTATTTTCTGGACTGTTTGCATGGTCATTAACATTTTTGCAAGTTGTTTGGTAAAAGCAAAAACAAACAAAAAACTTAAAACACAAACCTGTAACATTTAGCCCCCTTTGTATGACTGTAAATACCAACACAAGTGCTTGAGCAGTAATAAAATATGTTGTTTATGTCCAAATCCCATTATTTTCAGTTAGTTTGTGAATTTCCTCATTTCCAAACATCCATGCTAAAATCAGTCACCTAGCTGTAATCTGAGGAGTTAGAGCTGTGCAGACTTCTGAGTATGTAGACAAAACTCCAACTCATGAAAGAAAGCCACACTCTGAAAAATCCCTCTAGTCTGCAGTGATGCAGTTTTGGGACACAGTAACACAAGAAATATAAATGATACTGGAGTCTTCCATTCCAGACACTCTGTCTCCCTAATGATACATCAGAGTATTTTCATCTAACCTCTCCTGCTAAATCATTGGTAATATTGGCTAGATATTGATGATAAATGTATCATATTGATAGCTAAATATTGGTAGCTAAATGTATCATAATGCATCATTGTAACATCTCCAATACCTGCTGATAAATGGCTTCAATCTCTTGCTACAACAGCAATTTATGAAAGAATATCATATAAACTTCAAGATAAACTCCCACAATTTGAAGAGATTGCCTCTTTTTACACTTTATAAATAGAAGCAAAGATTGTACATCTCCTCCAATATATGTGTTGAAATGGTCTAGTCTGATTCCCAAAAGGACAAGTATAGGGCTCAAAAGGGAGCTCTTTGCTGTTCTAAATTGTCATAACTCCAGGAGAGCTACAGCAATTTACTCCAGATAAGGATCTGTCCCTTAGAGCCTGCCTGCTCTCAAGCTTTGCCACAGTGGTTTTTTTTTTTAATATATATTTATTTCTTTTTTCTTTTCTTTTTTTTTTTTTTTTATCTCCTTCTGCAAGGAATCCTCACTCAAAGAGAGCTGGCTGCTTTGGGATCCCCAACATGAAACAAATTCTTTAAAATAAATTATCTTAGTGAATCTGTGGTAGGTACTTCTCCTCTTTCCAGTTCTTTTCAAATAACATATTAGTTTCTCATCATAAAAAGTCTTAATATAACCATCCCGTGGAATGAAGCTTTTCTGAGCCAAGTGGATATCAGCAAGATTCTGCTCTTGGCTTAACTCTTCTAGTCAATACCTTGTGCTGGGCAGGTGGAGGGGTAAAGGATTCCAAATAAAGAAAATGTTGTAAAAATCTTTTTGAAACATTTCAATAGCCGTTTTTCATGAAACTCAAGTGGAAGATACAAAACAGGTGACAGTGAGGTACATAGTTTATATCATTGCTCACATTTCCACCTCTGAGTAGTTCATTTATCCCAAAGTTGTACTTGTAAAACCTTTATGTACCACCATCATTTATTTCTGGTATGGAATAAATGTACACATGCATTTCATCTAATCAAGACAGTGTACAGACAGGAACTAGCTGACAAAGCATACCTCATGATCTTTTAATGTAGCTCTTCTCTTTCCAATATTCCCTTCAAATGTCATCTCCTCTTGTCTTCTGTCAAACTGCTGTAAGCATGAAAATAATAAATAATACATGCTTTGTATTCCAGCAACTTTATACAAGTGCTCTTAACATATAAGCTCTCCGGTGAGACAAGGAAGAGAAAATTTGAGTTGTAGCTCTCTTATCTTAAAATGAGTGCGAAACCATTATGTTCCATTTGCACCACATCCTGCAGCCAGTGCCTGGGAGCTGAGGGAGGGAAAATCATCCCTTGGTATAGACAGCCCTGATGTATCGACAGTTACACTGGCTCCTGAAGCAGAGACACCCTACCAGTCCCCAGGGAAGCCCCCAGCAAGTACAGGTCCATGTGTTTCCCTGGCCCACCTGATCTCACATCCCAGCATGGCCATGGTGATGTGGATGAACTCCACTGAGCACTATGACAGTCCAGGTACCCTCAGAAATGTGGCTGAGCATTTCTGGATTCTCATGCCACCACGTGTAGGGTGACACACAACCAAATGAAAATGAGAATTAATGGAAGGTGCTAAGGACGAGTAGCTGGTTGCTAGCCAGGCCAGTGAGGACAGCTTTAATGTCCCTCTCACTCTTCTGTCAACACAAAGAGGAAGGCAAAAGGGAATCTTGCTTGCCCCACGGGCACTTCTGCACAGAAGGAACGGGCATCGGTGGAGCACTGGGGCAGAGGGGGATGAACAAGGGCTTTATAACACTAATAAACCAATTTGGGGAATCCGGGAGTCAACCACTGGTTCTAATTAGATGGTTTAAGGCAAATAATCACTCATGCACTTATACATAAAAAGTGAGCTTGCACAGGGGAGATACAGCCAAGCAAACCCAGCTGTATTCAGCTCTATGTTCAAATAGAAAACCTGAGCACATTTCTCAACTCTCAAACAAGGCAGGTCCCTAAGTGCACCTGTTGTTGGTTTGGTTTCTTTTTTTTTTTTTTTTTTTTTCCCTCCCCTGCAGCTGCTCAGAAGACCAATAAATGATTAAGTAACACCATTATTGTAAAAGAAGCTGCACAGCACAAAGCTGTATTTACTGGAATGATGTCACATTATTGTTTCTATTCCATTAAATGTTTACTTTAGGCCTTTTATAATCCTTAGAGATATAAAGGTTATTCTTCTAGCCTCAAAGAAATGCAGTAGGAGGCAATTTTCAGAGTGGCACAAAGAAGTTATGCACACAAGTTTCATTATACATGCACTCAACTAAGAAATTTTCACTCACCCCACCTCTCCCAGCTTTCCCAGCAAGACACAGCAAAATGTAGAAAACTATGAGATAAAATGTTTTGGTCTGAGTGTCAGTGAAAAGAAGATGTTATTTTTCATCAAATTATTCTGAATTATGATTTGATCTAGTACATTTTATGCACATTTTAAACATTTAAGGCTTTTGTAGATCTTAGGGTTAATATCTATGAGCTGTATCTTGTATATACCCTTCTAAACTTGATGGTCTGGGATTTGGGCTCTGTCTTTCCCCTCTGTAACTCTTAATTTGCTGGACAGACATAGAGGAGGAATGTGGTGAAGGTTCTGAAAACTTCTGAATTAAACCCAGGCACTAAAAGGGCCCAGCTCTCACATGGGTAGAGTTACATAGAACTGAAAAGGCTCTGAAAATTATAGGTTACTGCTGGCAAACATTACCTATGATATACTGGCAACAGAGCTGAGGGTACTCATAAACTCGGAGAGCAGGTCACTTACACCATGTTACATTTGCATCGATTAAGGTACACAGATTTCTTTTCATTTCTTGTGGTGCTGGAAAAAACGGATTTAAGAAATTGTGGCTGTGTTTCACAGGGCCATGCCTTACAGATCCATATTAGTCTTTACCTGTTCATAGTAATTTAAGCTTCCAATTTTAATCACGATTAAAATCAGTGAGAAGGAAACCTTGATTTAAATAGACGATATTATTTTTGTTTTGAATTTGTACTCAGTAATTATCTTCATTCTCGTTGACAGGCATGATGATTAACACAAGCTGATTTGCAACTGTATTTGCAATGTATATTTGATACATTTCAATATCTTATATTCTAGCGTAGAAATATACACAGTGAAAGAGTGAAAATTATTGCAATTTGTTCAGATGCTTATGTTTTATGTTCATACTATCTCAGAAAATAGCAAAACTTTCTTTACTAAATGATAATTTTATTTGGGGTTTGTCTCAAAATGCATTGAGGTAGAAACAAAAAAAAAATCAACTTAAATTTATAGAACTAGGTTAATTAATTACATTTAACTAAAACATACGGCATCACTTTTTTCCTCATAAAAAGGAAATGTATTTAAAACTAGCCAGATTATTAAATGAATGAAGTGGATATGTTATTTAGTGAAATAGGAGATAATTTCCCTTCTCCAGGAGCTAACAGTCAGATATCTACCATGCAGATAAATGGCTAGTGAGATTGTCAGAAGTACTTCTATGTCTTACTGCCTCACTCCCACTGAAGTCAATAGAAGTTAGGCATTTAATATGTAGGAAGGATTTTAAAACTCTCACTGGTCATCTGCCTCCATTTCTAGGCATCAAAATATCTTGGGAAAGCTGACCCATCACCACTGGGGTTTTATCAGTCCTATCTTTTTTTTTATTATTATTTTTATTAATATACTGGAAGAGAAAACAGTCCTGCATTTTCACTTTTCAACTGATTTCTGAATTTTGCATGAGCAATACAAATTAAAAGACAAAATCATTTGCTGCATCTGCTAATTCAGATAAAACCAATGTCAAAAACAAATGAGGATTTTGTAAAATAAAACACTTGAAAAGTGCAAAAACTAGTAGCTTTACAGTAAAGGCAGAAAAAAAAATAATAAATGTCTGGGTTTGAAGGCATATTTTAATACAGTCCATGCTGACCTTAACATTTTTTGCACTAATTCCTCAGGTATCTTTATTTGAGACATTGAAAAGTATCTTCTGATAGACTGAAATAAATGCTGACAAAATCTAAACTTTAGTAAAGTTTATCAGTATTTTAAATCCAATTCCACTGTTCTATTTTTAGGGCACTTAATGTGACTTCTTGTCTCTTTTTGTTTTATTTTAAATTAAATATATATATCTATGTATAGTCTAACTTCTTCTGAACATGTCTAGGAGTCCCCGGCATTCACACCAGATTCCTGGGCTGCCAGTGCAGCCACGGGGGCATTACAACTTTCCAAACAGAGCACTGCTGAAAGTACCAGTGGGAAAAGCACACCTACCATCTCACTTCGGCCTCTCAAGGTCTTCTCTGATTTACTTTCAGGTACTTCCTTCAACTCAGGATGCCTTGCCTGAACTCTCTAATGGATTTAAATGGCTGCATCTTTTCTTTAAAAGCTTAAATGCATTGGTATCCCGACTTTATCCAATAGGTCAGTGGTTCAAGCTTTCGCCTCACTTGAATTCCCTCTCTGCCAAGGAAGCCCTCCTAAGACATTACCAATACAACCAGGTAAGTGGGGACTTTCTAAGACAGGAGCCCTCCCTAATCCACCTGCTGAGGTTTTATCATTTTGCATAGAAATATATTCCCACAGGGAGGTTGCTGTTCCTCTTCTCTCTCTCTGTCAGACGCATGGAATTATTGTAGGAAACATACAACAGCACAAAAAGGAGAAAAAAAGACTGTTTTCCAGATACTTTCTGTTCTCCCACTGGGGTTGTTCTCCTGTCAGGGAGAAGTGTACACTGACTACATTTTTCTAAACTCAGGGTACATTTTGTTAAGCTGTGCAGTAAAAACAACAGCAAACAGTCACTCCAGAGATGAACTAGTGACTGAAAGCATCCCTGGGATTTCCAGAGTAGTCACGGGTGTGTCATGGTGTGTATGTGTGTGACAAAGAAGTTCTCCATGGTCATTGTTGGAAACTTGGATGCCTACAAACTGTCAACATCTGCAGAATTAAAAAAAGATTTGGGCTGGGGGGCTCACCCTTTGAATTTAAGCTTTCAGTCTGGGATTCATCTCATGTAACCTCAGTCATTTATACATGACAAATCATCCAAACAGCTTTAGAAACCCAACATGAGCTGAACTCTTGAGATGTTTTTCTTTTCAGTGTAAATGAAGCCTAATAGGAACAGGCTAGACACCTAATCCTGATGCAGCTTAAATAAAGCAAGACGAGACCTGCTCCTAAAGTGTATTCAGGTATAGCTGTTATTTCAAGGTCATAGTTCCCTGATATGCTCATGTTTTCTCCTGGATAAGGAGAGATTGCTCCAGTATGTACTTTGAAAGCTTTATATATATCAAAACCAACAAATTATATTTCTGCAAACAGAAACATTTTCATTCCTCACTGAAGGCTAGAAATATGAAAATCTCATTAAGCTGGTTTAATCAGGCTAATTTTAGCAAAATCATCAGTGCAATAATAATTACGGTGTGATGTTTACTTGTAATTATTTCTAGCTTCTCCCACACCTCCATGTCCTTTGCATAAAAGAGAAGTAAACAGATTTCTATCTCGCCTTCCTTCCCCATAAGAAAATTTATAGTGTAGGAGCAAGACTCCAGTCTTAAGTTTTGTTCTGAATGAGTGGCCTAAAGTGTTGTGCAGGAATGTAAGGTAACAGGCAAAACACGTAGATAATAATGAGGAAAAATTAAGGGAAAATGGTAAAGGAACATAGTGACTCAGTTTAGACAAGACTTTTAGTGAATTACTTACTGTTAAGATGTCTGGCCTAAATCCCTGCACAGATTTCACATGCTTATATCTACCTCAAGCCTTTGCTTGCAGTTAAGCTAAAACATACCTTCCAGAAACCATATGATCTTAAGCTCTCTCATCCATTAGTAGTTTTTCTGGTAGTTATTGTTCAGTATTAAAAATTTGTCCCCCTAATTCTACCCTAATTTTGACTAATTTGAGGTTCCTGTCATTGCATCCTACTGCTCACTCTTTATGCTGGACTCTGAACTTGCTGCTGCCAGACATTGCTTCTGTACGTAGGTTATGGATTGACCAAATCTCTTCTTTTCTTTGCTAAGTATGCACAACCTCTTGTGTCTTTCTGTGTGCAGTATGTTCTTCATGTACTGTACCACTCTTGCAGATTTGTTGCAAGCTTTACAAGCTTTTTGTCCATTTTAAAGTGCAGAACTGGGCATGCAATTCCAGTTGGAGCCTCATATTGCTGGATACTAAGACTCCCACATAATGATGACCTGTCGTTATATTCAAGGATGATATCTGCTCTCTGTGAGCCACGGCATTGTAGTTGAGCTCTTGTTCAGCTGGTCAGCCCTCACAACTCATCAGTTCTTTCCAGGTTTACTTGTTTCCAAGTCATGTTTTTTCACCCTGTAAGTCTGACCTAAGATCTTTTCTCTTAAATGTATGACCCTGATTTCTGTTGTGTAGAAATTACGCATTTTGAGTTAGTTTATTTTACCAAGCAATCCATATTGCTTTCAGAACTAATATGTTCTTATTACTTACAATGTCACCAACATTTGTGTCAGCCACAGGCTTTGCTAGCAATTATATTATATTTTCTCTCAGATCAATAAATAAATTGAACAGCTTAGGTCCGTTGAACAGATTCCTGCAAGAACTCACCAGAAATTGTCATATTATGACAATTGCCAATTCACAATACACCAATTTCCATACTATTTAATGTGTGCTAAAATAGTACTATATAGTGCTAGATTTTTTTATGACAATGCATTTTGATTTCATACCTGTTGCTTTACAGTGTCAAACTATATCATGACAGTGTGTTTATCTCTGTCAACAAGAACTGCTGCCTTATTAAAAGCATATATATTTGATGTCCCTTAGACCTTCTAAATACTTCTTGCTCTGATACCATGGTCTACAAAAACCATTTTCCTATTTAACTGACTCATGAGAGACTTTCTGAATATCATGTGTCATCATACAGGATATTAGCATCATTTGCCTTCCTGGTGCCAGTTACTTTAAAGTTCTCTGCTATTGTGTGCTAGCAACATGTTCCTGTCTGCTAAACATGGGCAAAGACTGTATCTTCAATGGAGAATTTATCCCTAGTGTTCATTATCTGTTAAGAATTGTGGTTCTCAGATGTGGCCAAAAAAGGAGGAATCCCTTTTGCTGGTATTTAAACTTTGCACTGAAGCATGTGATCCGTCAAACCCACACAGATGTCAGTCGATTTCCATAGTTTTCAGAATGTTTTGCTTTGTATCTTATGAGGGAAAGGATTCAAATAAAAATAAAGATAATGGTGGACATTATCACACAGAAATCGAGCAGACTTTGAAAAGCAATTACAAGACATCTATATAAAAAGGTCCTCAAAAATCCTGAAGCTGTCAATGAGAAGAAGATAAATACATATATATATATAAATAGATAAAACTTACCCCTCCCTTTTTTGTTGTTGTTTGTTTTTTGTTTGTTTGTTTTCAAAGAGACTGATCATATGTAGCCGTATTCTGTGAGTTCTTTAAACTTCAGATTTGAATTTGATTTTTTTTTGAATTTGATTTTTCACTGGAGATTTTATTACATTCAGTTATTGTCAAATCAATAATTCATTTTGTTTCATTCCAGTGATAACCACTTACACAAGAGTTTCATTCTAAAATATTCCTCAGCTAGAGACTCTCAGTTAAAATAGAAAAATTGTCCCATGGGCACGATAAAAAGAAAGTAACCAAAATAATGACAGTTAGTGACAGGTTCAAAACCAAAGCCCCTCTCTGTATTGTGAAATAAACACTTGTGAAGATTCTTGGTGTGTTTTACAGTCTTAATGGCTGTTAGGTCTCCCTTGATTGACCCCTAATAAAATCTAACCGGGGGTGACAGAAAAATATGTCCATCAACTTTGCTCATGCATTACCACATAAAAATTGACTGGAGTCATTGACTACAGGTAGCAATGAGCAAAACTACACAAGATAAATACTCTGGTTTGTGGATACTCATTCACTCCACTTTTGTCTGCCACCTTGATTTTTGGATTGGGCATTCATGGATAAAAGGTAGGTGATCTGAAAAAATCATGTATGTCTTTTAAAGACAGTATCATGTTATGTTACTCCCTTCACAGAAATTTATGTTACATGGTGTTAGACCATGGGCTAAGCTTAATGTAACATGATGCATTAAAAACTGCACATCATGATTGTAATGTCTGCCAGAACAATGACTTGTTATATCACATCTCTTCATTTGTAAGTAGGGAACCCATGGAAATCATTTGCAAAGGGATATATTCTCCTTTTGATGCATGCACATAAATCCCCCTTTCCCTCACTACTTCCAGCTCTTCACCTAATGGATGGTCTGAGCTTGGAAAAACTGCTTAAAAAAAAAAAAAAAAAAAAAAAAAAAAAAAAAAAAAAAAAAAAAGGAAGAAGAAGCCCTGAGTTAGCTAAAAAGGTTTGAATTGTAGCTTAGCATTTATTATAGGCACAGTTAAGCTCTCCTTAAAACTGTATAAGGGATGTTTACTAACCTATGCTCTTAGTGTAAAATTTGAGGAATCACCATTGCTGCCTTCTCTATGCATGATAAATTGTACTGTCTACACCATTTTCCTCTAGATGAGTAGATTTCCTTCTTGTTTTATACCCCTGTATCCCAATGGACGACTTCCCTTTCACGTAAGTATAGATGAAAACAGAATCTGCCCTTGTGTTTGGTGAAGTCACAAAGGCAGAAACGAGAACAGACTTTGTCCCCAGTACTTTTCAACTTCCGACCAGTGAGTCATTTCTCCTTTACCTAATTTTCTAGTGTAATCAAACCTCTTCAGTAACAACACACTTACTTCCCTCTTGATTCACCGTGTTTGATGGGTATGTTGCATATGCACCTATTTTTATCTTTGTCCCATGGCTACTTGCCTATGGCTACATTATTAAATCTATAGCCCTTGCCTACATTTTTGGCACTGAACAGCTATGTAGGCATTTTAGGTGTGTGGGGTTCATCATTCTCATCAGCGATGATCACCTGATAAAAAATTGGGTTGACAGATCTACACTGCAAGTACAATACTAATATTACACTGTATGCTCCAACCAGAGAAATTCATTCTTGTGCACTTCAAAATCTCTAGCTTTGTGCTGGCCAGCTGTACAGAGGTTAATTTTATCTACTGACTAATTCATTCTCCTCAAAAAATTGAGGAGACACTACTAACCTTTATTCAAAATCTAATCTTATTTATCCATTACCCATTAGGGAGGTGGAAGGAAATTCTCCTTCCCTGCACATACACACACACAGAGCAATAAAGAACTTGAGTACTAAATAACTTCCAGATTTTGTTTTATCATAAATAAAAAAGAAATTATATTCATACTGCACAGATGGTTTTGATGGATAAATGAAATAGTGTAAAAGCTGAGTCAGCTTTTACTTATTGAAGTAATGGTCTCAATCCTCAGCTGAGGCGAACATACACAGCTATGGACAGTTTTTTTAGGCTGTCTAAACCAACTAGTAATGAACAATAAGATGGAACCTGTCACTGGGTATTAGTGGATTTTAGAGGAGGCTGTACTTCCTTCTGCAAGGTACACTCTGGCCTAAGCAATATAGGTAGAAATAGTGTAAGGCCTTTAATTTGAACAATATCAGCTGGTGAATATACTGGCTCTGTAGTTCCAATGAACTAGTGGTACAATACAAAACAGCTCTGCTGCAACAGTTGCGTCCTGTTATTCTTAGTAACCCCACTATGCAATCCAATGAAACATCATTAGTTTGCATGACTTGCAAACTGATATGAAAAATAGTCAACCAAAACCAAACCAAACCAAACCAACCAACCAACCAAACAAACAAACAAAAAGGCTGTATGCTTCCAAAGAGTGGTAGGATTGAGTCTCTTTGCCACTTGAAAGGTACAGCAAGGCTCATAGTATTCGTAATGGAGACTAATTCATTTGGAAATGTATCTGCAACTGACTAGGCTAGAAATTATTTCAAAGGGGTTCTAGAAAAAAAAATAAAAACCATTTTGATTAAAAAGATGTTTCTGCCTTGGAGAGCATTATACATGCTTTCCTGGATATCCAGATCTGATCCTTTGAAATAAAATAATTTTTAAGTGTTAGGATATGATTTCTAGATACTAACACCAACACTTCCTAACCATAAAGTAGATCGTGCTTTAGAAATGTTTTACAATGTATTTTAGCATCTACCATTAGTACTCTTCATGGTATCATCCTATGTGCTTAAATATAAGCTCATACTCAGTATATTAACATTTATTTGGTTATCTGAATTAAATTTAGGAAAACAAATGTATTTTACAGTTTAGTAGCTGAGTCTGAACACTCTCTGTGAGGTGAGTTAGTGTTTCAAGGTTAAAAACAAAACACTTCCAGCACTTGAAATATGCGAGTTACTATTTTTAATACTTGTTTTTGTTTTTGCTTTTTCTCCCAACAGCTATTTGTTGTTCTTTGTTCTGCAACAACTATGTCAAATGTAGATGTGACATAGGAGGGAAGATTTCAGAAGAATAAATTCACACGTAGGCCCAATGTGGCAATATAGCTAACATGCACTGGTTGGTATTTCCAGAGGGTGTGTAGCACAAGAGGACAGCCTTGGAGGTGCTGAGAGAACACCTTCATCTCAAGAGTGACTTGCTGTAACTTTCCAAGGCTGGGTCAACAAGGTATGGGTTTCCATTGAAGGAGGAAGGTAGCCATGTGCTGTTCTTGACCTATCGTAGAATCATAGAATATCCTGAGTTGGAAGGGACACATAAGGATCATCAAGTCCAACTCCTGGCACCACACAGGTCTACCCAAAAACTCAGACCATATGACCAAGCACAGTCCAAACGCTTCTTAAACTCCGACAGGCTTGGTACCATGACTACATCCCTGGGGAGGCCATTGCAGTATGCAACAACCCTCTCAGTGAAGAGCCTCTTCCTGATACCCAGCCTGAACCTCCTCTGTCACAGCTTGACACCATTCCCTTGGGTCCTATCACTGGTGACTAAAGAGAATAGATCAGCGCCTGCCCCTCCACTCCCACTCATGAGGAAGCTGTAGACCTCAATGAGGTCTCCCCTCAGCCTCCTCTTTTCCAGGAGGAACAGGCCAAGTAACCTCAGCCACTTCTCATACATCTTCCCCTCCAGGCACTTCCCCAGCTTCGTAGCGCCCCTATTAGTCCTCTTTTATTAGGCTTTGTGAAAGGACCTGCCAGAACACTGCTCTCCTTCCTCCTCCAGCTGCACAAGTGGCATCAGGTTCGTGTAGAAAGAACACCTCTGTAAGCCTCTGTCCAGATCAGATATTCACGAGGTTTATTTAGGCTGCTGATTTGAAGGCCTATTTCTCCCCACGGAGACAGTGAAGAAATACGTGTTCCTCCAGAGGGCTGTTAAGGGCATTTAAGAGAGGTGGCTGCCATCTTCCATTGATCCCGGGAGACGGCCAGGCTGCTGACTTAAGGACCATCTGAGGCAGATGTTACAGCCACGATTCTCGGAGCACAGCATTAGCCCCAACTAACACCACGGCTGAATCCAAACATGCAAGCATCAACCTGGAACAGCCAAGGCAATGTTGGATTTGGCCCAGCTTGTCAGCCTGTGGGTAGGTTTGCCAGGATCTATAGCACAGCTGTAGTTATTTATCATAGTTGCCTTATTTATTTGTTGAAACTGTTGATTTTTTTTTCCTATTAATTTAAATGCTCATACAGTGGAAGTTCGTGCAAACAATGACCTGCAGGATTATGTTATGTTATGTTATGTTATGTTATGTTATGTTATGTTATGTTATGTTATGTTATGTTATGTTATGTTATGTTATGTTATGTTATGTTATGTTATTTATTTCATTTCATTTCATTTCCCAGAATTCACTCTCTTTAGGTAGTTAGCATCAACTAACCATCATGAAGGAAGAAAGGCCTTCCCTGAACCACCATTCACACACACTAGGACTGAAGCTACTGATGTTGCCTTTTCAGCTGTTTTAACCGTGGGAAACTCCTTTTGGTGCTTGTTACATGCCACACGCCAACTTGTGTAAAAGTTGGCTGTGCTGGGCATAGTACCAGAACACACTGAGGACAAACCACTGAGGTAATTATTATTTTTATACAGACGCCGTTAAAGCGGCCGCGTGCTTCGCGCCGCCCGCTACCGCCCCTCAGGCGCCGGGCTCGGAGGCCGCGCGCCCGCGGGGCCCGCCATTGCCGGTCGCTATGGGGACGGCGCCATCCCGCCGGACGCCTCCACGGGCCGGGGGGAGGGGGGGGAAGGGAGAGGTTGGGGGGGGGGCTGCAAGGCTTGAGCGCGGGGCCCCGCCCCCCTCTCGCGGTGGTGCCGCCCAGGCCGGCGCCGCGCGCGAGGTGCGCATGCGCGCGGCGGTGTTGCGCAGTGAGGGCGCCGCGCCGTCCCCGCCGTGGTCGCCGCCTCAGCGCCGCCGCCTCAGCGCTGTTGGGCCCCGGCCCGCGCCGCGCCCGCCATGGCCGACCCCCGCCTCAGGCAGATCAAGATCAAAGCCGGCGTCGTCAAGCGGTGAGTGCGCGGCTGGGCGCCGCCGCCGCCGCCGCCATCCCCGTCCCCCGCCTCAGCCGTTGGGAGCCGTTGGTGGCCGTTGGGAGCCGTTGCGGGAGGCCCAGGGCGGTGCCGCCGAGCGTGGCGCGGTGCCGGGGCTGCCCCTGCCGCAGCCGGGCGGTTGTGGGGGTGTGGGGGCCGTGCCGGGGCCCGAAGCACCCCAGGGGCCCCCAAGGGTCGGGCTGCCCCGCCGGGGCTCGCTTGCTGCGGGTCTCGAAACAAACGTGGGGTGGGGGGCTCGCGGGGGCATAGGTGACGCTGCCCGGTGGGTTGTAGGCGTGACACGCGAGCCTCCGTTTTGTCTGGTGGTAACGCACCGAGTGTGTGTTGTGGCCATAAGCACGAGGCTCTGATGTGAAGTGGTTAGACGCAGTGTGATTTTGTGAAGGCCGGAACCTACAAAGACTGCACTGGCTCAAGCATAGGAAATAGCATGTGTGCCGGATCAGGATGTTAAATAGTCCGGTTTCATGCCGCCTGCTTTCTATTATGATTTTCTGATTTATGTGAGTAAAAGCCTAAAAGCAATAAGGGCACAATTCTTCATATCTGATGAGGTTTGAAAGATTGGACCTTAGACTAAAAAAGTAAAATGGATAAAGGTTTATCATTTTTACTCTAGGTAACAATTTGGGTTTCTGGGTTCAAATTGGGGAGCAGTTCTTAAGTGCTGCTACAAGCAAGAAGTTGATTCTATGATTCTAACATCCTGTTTCTTTTCATTGTATGTGGCGTGCAAATCATGAGCATGTGTTGTTTTTAAGCCAGGTAACTTTAGTGTGGTCTGACTGAGTGGCTTAGTGACTGCCTCTTGCTCTGGGTCCCTTTCATGACCTACGTTATGGTTACTGGCTTTGGTGGACAGCAACATTATAAATGGCATCTTTGCATTTGTAAGTTTCTGGTGTTTTATGTCTATGCTCATAAGCGAAGTATTTGTGGCAAAACTAGATCTGTTTATTTATTTATTTATTGGTGTGTATTCTTTCTTCTAGTCAAAACAATTTGTTGGTGTCTACTTTTACATTTTTTGTAGAAGTTTCTGTACTGGTTTATTGCAGCTGTTTCATAGTTTTGTGATGGTATCTAACAGTGTTGTAGTATCTAATACCGCTTAAGATGACCATTACTTCATACATCATCACAGAAGCTACCTGAAACACTTTCAGTTCATAGACTGGAAAACAGGGTAAGTCTACACCAGACAATGACCTGTGTGGAGACCCCAGTCAGTCAGAGCTGTTGCAGGCCTGTATGTTCACATGTTGAATACTACGTTGTGTGGCTGTGTCTTCTTGGACCTGAAGACAGTTTAATGATCCCAACATGACTGTGCAGTACAAGGAGCTGGCTCAGAGTCTGTCTGCCACTGACCTTAGTGCTTCTAGCTCTGAAATGAGCTTGCATGTTCTTAGTTTGAATTTCTCTGCTTCTGCAATTTCAGTGAGTCTGAGAGAGCTGAGAACAAGAGATTAGAACTTGGTATGTTTCTTCACAATTGCATGTGAAGAACTTCTTTTTGTTTGTGTGGCTCTTCTGTTTATTCATGTCATGTGCTTGGAAGTCCAGGGGTGCTTATTTTGATACTGTGACAAACATGTGGCATCCAAGTTCCCAAGTAGGCTGCTGAAGTTCCCACTCAATATTAGTCCAGTTACAATGATGCTAACACAGTTCAAATAATACACAGTTAAAATCGTATATACCCAAAGCTTCTACTTTGCTTCTAATAGTACCTTTTCCCTGATGGTATACTCTCCCTTTTGTTGGCTGTCTGGGTCCTAAGGCTGTTGGCTCAATATGGTAGTGGGGAGGGCACAAATCTGAGGAAGTCATCAATGTCCCAGATCCTTTGCTGGGAGGAAAGTTATGTTGATGGTTTCTTACTTTTCTGAGTCAGATATATTAGTTTATCTTCATTGTTTTGTGCTCCACCTTTTATCTGATTCTACTGTATATGGTGTGTTCTATGTACATTGGTGTTCTATGTACATTGGATAATTGTTATCTTAAAACTGGTTTTACCCATCTCTCAGGGCTGCATTCATTTGATCGCTACTTGACTGTAGGTAAGTTGTTCATAGCAGTGGGACATTTCAGTGTCTTCTTGTGACTGTGTTTTCAAAGGCTCTGCTATCATCCTATGTTCCTGCTCTAACTGGATATGGTCTTTTATGCTGCTTTTTAATTCAAAGTCAGAGACAACTCATTCTTCCTAAAATAATTTATTTAAAAAAATCAATACGATAACATCAATTTACGGGATTGTACAAAGTGAGCAAAAGCACAAACAAAGTAAGTATCACCCAGTCATAATAGTGGTTACAGTTAAACTGCTAAAAGAAGACTGTAGGCTGGCCAAGACAAGTCCAGACAAAGTGTGACTTCTCCTGAGAGCTATTTTGTTAGCCAAGGCAAGTCTTGTGGCCTCTTAAAAGGAATGGTAACACAATATTTAATAAGTTACAGCATAATTCCCAGGCTCTGTATAGGTGAGAAGTCCACTGAAGTGAAACAACTGGCAGTTGTGGTAGGAGAAGACTTAGTGTTGGACTGCAATTTAGGAATCTAAATCTGAACTGCAGTGTTACAGCCTCCTCCTCAGGGGGCCACACATCTGATTATTTCAGGGAGCTGATACACTGAAAAATAAGTTAGACTTTCAAAAGAAAAAAGTTTTTGTTTTTTTTTTAAAGATGAGGCCTAATTGGACCAGCTTGCCACACAACTGTGTACATGTCGGGGCTACTACAAAGGAAGTGACAATAGAAGTGCATTTGACGGGGTTCATATTTGCTTTTGGAGAATGGCTGTGTAAATAAGCAAGTAAACTTATCTTGTGTTTTTTGTGTGGTAACAATATGCAGAACTACTGTTACTCTGTGGTAGCTGGCCTGTGAGTAAAGGTAACTCCTCTTTTTAAAGGAGAAAAGGAATGCTATCTTACAGTCACTGTGCGGGAAATGGTAGGTCTTGGTAATTGTTGTGAAAGAATGGACAAGCTTAAAGTTAACTTTCTTGTTTCTCTCCATGTAACCCCACAACTCTCTTAAAATCACTTTTCTTTTTTTTTAATGCTTAACGTAGTGGTAATGTTTTATATCTTGTTAATGTAAAGCATCCTTAGATATTGTACATTTTTCACATGGATGTAGTTATAGCCCAAGCACATGGGATGTAAGGGGTGTTGCCTAGGTATTGATGACAGTAGTAGCAGCAGCTCCCATGTCTGTCAGTTGCTCACAGATGCCAGAAGAGGCATGGCTCTGTCTCACTCCACCCCTCCTTCTCAAACTAGAAGTCTTGTTCAGTACTCTGTATTGTAGCTGGTGTGCATGTGACCTGAGTCAACTTAGGAAAGTTAACATTTTCCACAGAAAATAATAGAGCAGGTATTTAGGTATTTGCTCATAATATTTGAGAGGATTCACACAAAGGCTTAACATGCCAAAAGTGACTGACTTAAGGCTTCAATTAATTTTCCTTATTTTTTCTGAGAAGAACCTAGTCTGTAAAGCTGATTTTTTTTTTTTGAAGTGGGCAATGCTTAGACTAGGAGAATAATAATAATAATAATAAAGATACAGGACAGGAACTGCTAGGATGTTCTGAACTTTCTTGACATTTCTTTTGTCTTTTTTAATCACCTGCTGTAGCCCACTCTATAATCTTTTAGCAGTTCCTTATCTCACCACTTTTTTTTTGAGCTAAGAACAAAACAGCTGCTTAATGTGGGATTTTTTTAGCCGTGTATCATAGATTCTTCGTGTACCCCTCTTGAGACTGTCTATTGTAGTTGTGGATAATTTACTCTGTGTTTCGTATTTGTTGTGTATTGGTGAAAGGAACTTGAACTTGGAATGGGGCGAACTTTTTGCATTTTCTGACAAAATTGATAGCCAGGCTCTTGGTGACTCTATACCTTCATTAACCAGAATTCAGATAAGTAGATTTGATGAGCGTGAATAATAATACTTTTTCTATGTGTGTTTTATGTCCAAGAAAGCACTACTTCTGTTTAGTCACTTTCAAAATCATCTTACTCTCAGTAAATCCAAGCTCAGAAAACCTGCCAGACAGTAAGTAAATTGATTTAAAAAATATATTAAATATCTTATACTCAATTCAGATTGGCAATGGTTCTAAAAACTACTGTGAACAAAGTAAGTTGGGGCATGTGAAAATAGCACTGACATTTGCCCATAGTTTCTGTCTGATTAAATGGAAGTGACACCAGTAGATTAGAATGAGACTAAGACAATTCACATTGCAATTGTGTTAGTTTAACTTTAACAATCTTTTAACACTCTTGTTTAAATGTGGCTGACATACCATAATTACGAATCTACAAGCCTTGATTATAGAATTTTACATCATGAACCTATGGGGAAAGTGTATTGATTTTTGTGAAGCAGCCCTTTTTAAAACCACCTTTCTAAAACTATGGAATCTTCCCAAGATTGTTTTTTTTTGCCTGTACCACTGGCAATGATTCTACTTTTTCTCTTTGTAAAATATTGTCATTGTAAATTACATTACCAAATAGCTCACACTGTCATCTTTTTTCTAAGTATGGAAAGTTCTGAAAGTTATTAAAAACAGTTGGTTTCTTTTAAATATAATTATAAACAATGAAAGCTAAATTGTATGGCTGCGTTTATGATACATTTTGTACAAGTGACATGAAATATTGCAGAGAATGCATTTTTTTTTCTGTATGGTGACTGTTGGTAATTCAAGCACAAAACTAGTTAATTTTCTTGATTACTCAAGAAATTTGCTATTTCTGGTGAAAAACACAAATAGTCTTAGTCTTCTGACCACCACATGAACTGTTGATCTTTTACTTGTTTCCCATTAGCCACAGGCACCAGTTGTTATTCTTATCATTAATATATCGAAAAGAAACTCAAGTCTCCTCTCTTTATACTCATTATAGTTAGAAGATTGTATGTAACAACTGCATGTTAGCTCAATTAATAGAAAAGGCTGGGATATGGGTTTTGGGGAATGATCTGCAGAGCTGCTCAGCTATACTGAGTCAGCATGATAAAGCTATTTCATGTGTTTACACTGCACATCCAAGAGCACAGATTCAGGAGGGTGAATATATTGCATGCGCTATTGGATACAGGCTGGCTCTGTATCCAAATTAAATAACCTTTCTCATAGTGCAGGAGCGTTGTGCAGCTGCTGCCTAGGGCTGTGGCCAGTTCAATCGTGTACTCATAACAGCACACCCTGTAAACTTGGGCTCAGAGCTAGACAAATTTCTTTGTTGGTCCAGAGCTACTTAGATGTGTCTGGAGTACCTCTTGTACTGCTCTTGACATCAGTATCCCATACAAAAAGTCTGGAGTTGGCCCTGCAATTGAAGGACACTACAGTTGTTTAGATTTATTAACTTAGTGTCTGTCCCACAGAAAGCCTTCTCTATATGAACTGTGAAAATGCTGCAACTGCAACATGTTTACACAATGTTGCAACTGCATTTACACAGTGCTGTCTAACATCTGTGATGTGCAAGGTTGGCAATCCAGGTGATTAATTTAAGGGTAATTGCAAGTTGACTCAATTCTCTGGAAACAAAGCTACTTGTTTGAAAAGGATCTTATTTTTCTGTGTTTTTAAATGCATGCTTTCTTTTAAACTTCAGGGCTACTGAACAGTATGAATGCAGATTTTTTTTTTCTTTAAAGGCTGTGAGAAGAGCACAGCTTTTTGTGTGTGAAAATTGTGTAGATTCTTAAAAATATATCTTGATTTATTTTGTTTTTGAGTAGATACAAACACTGGTTCCCTTTTGGGGAAATTTAAATTAGTAATGTTCAGACCTTTAAAAGTTTCCCACCTTCACATTCCTTCCTCCATGCAATTACCTCTTTTGAATAAAAAAAAAATAAAAAATACAAAAGCCTCCAGTGAAATAAGTCTCATAGTTTTGTCTTAGAGGGCAGAAAATAATTATTAACACAAAAACAGTCTCATGCATGTCCATGTTGACCATAGTAATCTGTTGATGTCATCTTAATTGGCAGAACTATGTGACACACCAGGTGTATCGCCATAGGTGTCAGTAGTAATACTATGTTAAGGAGGAAATTATGTATATATATAATCTTAAATTTGGGTACCTATGCACAGGTGTGTCTTTCCAACCTTAAAAACTTTCATCAGTCTTTAAAATTTAGGGAAACGGTGTAGTAATAGTTGCTTGGCAAACCTTGTTTGATGACATTATGCATACTTTTAGTACTGTTGTCTTGTGTATGATTGTACATGTACGTTTTCTTCGTGGGATTCTAACCCATGGCATGGAGCCATATGTTCAACTATGTGGATAAAACAGCTACAAATAATAGTTTTGAGTGCTGAATTAGAACGTGGATATATGGAAAAACAATTATATTAAATTTATGGTAGTGCTTTATATACGGAAGATGAATTACAGCTGCGTTAACAACAGTTATCCATCCTGGCTAGACTTTGCGTTAAATATTAGGAAGTTCTGTGCGTTGTCCATGCGTAAATCTTATTTACGATCATGGGACCTATTATATTTTTATGTTTTCCTTAAACTGTACTCAACCTCTTTCCCAATCTGTCATGAACTGACTACAGACATATTTTGACTTTAGTTCTGTTCAAGTTTGATCATCACTTTAACACTTCCACTTTGCTGTTCTACTTCTACTGGGGGGAGAGGGAGGCAGTTGACCCCACAGAAGTTTCTTGTTCTCCCATCTCCAGAAGTGAAGTTCTCATGTTCCTTTAGATTTACAACTTTCAACCTCTATCCAATTCCCTTCTGTGCTGTTCTTTCAGAATTTGTGCTGCTTCAGAATCTATTTAGGCTTTAATGATAAACTTTTTGGTTCTCTCCAGCTCTCGTCTTCAGCCCATCAGAGATGCTCTTTCAGCATCTTTTCACTCCCCTTTCTCTTCTTTGACCCTAACCATCCAAGTTGCTTCCTTCAGTATCATAGCACTGGCTGCTGGTGTTCAGTAATACTCTGTCGAAGCAGAGCTTGTTAGTAGAGGAAAAGGGGAACTTCAGCTATTGCTATAAGAAGAATTTTTGGGGAAAAAATAAAACTTCATGAATGTACTGCAAGAGCAGGAAAATCTCTGTTGAGAGGCAGGGCCAAAATGTGAAGCCCCAGAGAATCAGAGAGATCTAAAATTAAAAATTGTATATTGCATCTTATTTATTATTAAAAATATGCTATAAAATGTTAAAACCAAGTCATTTTTAAACTGAAATAATTTTCTAACTTCAAAAAGACCCTATAACTGATTTTCACAATCTTCTCAGTAGTAATCCATGACAAGTGCCAAGCCTGCAAAGTTAACCTGAAAATGTCCTTAGAAAATGTAGCTTAGTTTTGTGAGCCATATAGGTACAGGAGGGGTTAAAAAAAACCACATGTATATACTTGTATGTTGTTATACCTCAATTTGACTCAAGAAGTTTTATCTTTTCTGATTATTTTGTTGCTGTCAAGAAAATTAATATGTAAATAAGAGGTCTGGTCCAAATCAAAAAGCATTCAGTTACTGACAGCTGAGAAGATACAGCAGTTGGTGATACCTGTGCTAAGTACTGTATTTCTTGCCTCCTTTCTTCCTTGACTTTTCCACCTAGGCCCTGGTTTGTAATGTAGATGAGCTTACGTAGCCTCAGTGAAACCAGGCATGTGCATATAACTAACAAACAAAACAAAAGCAACAAACCATAAAACTAGTTAGGCTGTTATTGATTTCTAGGTTTGAAGTAAGTCAGCATAGATTATTTCATTATCTACTCAATACAATTTTGTCAGCTTTGAGTTTCCTGTATGCTTAGCATATATGTTAATGCACTGTGGTTAATGTTAACATCAGTTTTGAAGAGATCATTATAGAATCATCACAGAATGGTTTGGGTTGGAAGGGACCGTAAAGGTCACCTAATTCCAATTCCCCTGCCATGGACAGGGACACCTTCCACCTGAACAGGTTGCTCAAAGCCCCGTCCAGACTGACCTTGAACACCTCACGGGATGGGGCATCCACAGCTTCTCTGGGCAATCTGTTCCAGTGCCTCAGCACCCTCAGAGTAAAGAATTTCTTCCTTATATCTAATCTAAACCTACCCTCTTTTAGTTTAAAGGCATTACTCCATGTCCGATCCCTGCACTCCCTGACAAAGAGTCCCTCCCCAGCTTTCCTGTAGGCCCCCTTTAGGTACTGGAAGGCAGCTCTAAGGTCTCCCCAGGGCCTTCTCTTCCCCAGGCTGAACAGCCCCAACTCCTTCAGCCTGTCCTTATATGAGAGGTGCTCCAGCCCCTTGATCATCCTCATGTCCCTGATCTGGACATGTTCAAATACTTCCATGTCCTTGTTGTGCTGGAGGCCCTAGAGCTGAACGCAACACTCCAGATGGGGTCTCACAAGAGCAGAGCAGAGGGGGAGAATCATCTCCCTCACCCTGCTGGCCATGCTGCTTTTGACGTAGCCCAGGATACGGTCAGCTTTCAGGGCTGCAAGCACACATGGCCAGCTCCTGTGAAGCTTCTCATCCACCAGGTCTTCCTCCTCAGGGCAGCTCTCAATCCATTCTCCGTCCAGCCTGTGCTTGGTTAGGTTTGCCTCAGCCCAGATGCAGGACCTTGCACTTGGCCTTGTTGAACCTCATGAGGTTCACACAGGCCCACCTCTCAAGCCTGTCCAGGTCCCTCTGGAAGGCATCCCTTCCCTCCAGCGTGTCCACTGCACCACACAGCTTGGTGTCATCAGCAAACTTGCTGAGGGTGCACTCAATCCCACTGTTCTTGTCACCAACTATGTTAAACATTTCTGGTCCATGTACTGACCTCTGGGGAACACCATTCATCACTGTCTTCACGTGGACATAGAGCCATTGACCGCAACTCCTGAGTGGTACAGTCCAGCCAGTTCCTTACCTTGCATGCCCTTTCAATAGTGAAGCTATTCAATAACAAAAGTGAGAAATTCTGACCCCACTCTAATCTTCAGAGCTCCACCGAGCTCACTCAGTCCAGCCAGGGAAGCACCTCTTGGGTGGATTTTTCTAATACGGGAGTATTGGAAATACCGGAGTCTGTGTCTGGTGGCGTAAACACATAGGTACGATTTTAGCTCGTGCACAACCTCATTTGTTGGAGTGGGGAAAGCATACCAAGAGTAGTAGTGTGTGCTCATTCTGTTCTTACACTGCTTGCAATTTTTACGTTGAGCATCTATTATTACTTTGTGCCTATTACTGTGGCTCAGAAAGATGGAAATTTTGTCTTTCTAGTACAGATGTTTCACCTGTTACATGTAAGTTCTTAGAAAATACAAAGAAATTAAGGACAAGATTTAAAAAAAAGCCTTCTGCCATCCTGTCTATTGTGCATACTTCTTTCATCTGTCAACCTTCAGATAAACTGTGTTCTCTTCCTGTGATCCACTGGTCAGTGTGGTAGCTCTGCTTGCTGCTCCTAGTGATGCTACTCCAGGAGATGACACTGGGACTGATGTATAAAGAACAGGGTAGGAACTTAAGTACATTTGGGAAATGAGAAAGGAGAGGAATCTGTTGCTCTTTCAGTAGCAGCCAGAAGTTAGAACAGTCTAAACCACTTGCCAATCTGCATCCTAAATAGACTAGGATGCAGTCTCTTGAGAAATCAGTGTCATCGTAAATTTGAAGGTCTCATTCTGGCCCCTGCCCCATCCACTTCTCTTGTCTCTCTGACTTCGGTTTCAAATCTTTTGCTGAGCTTGTGCAGTTCGCTTAATGCAAGAGAAAAAATGTCAGCTTTTTCTCTTACTTTTTTAATTTCCTGGTTTGATGAACTGAATTTGGCTCATGGAGAGATTATTTGAGCATTAGTGCTGGCAGGGATGTATGCTGGGGCAGGGAGCAGACTGTGATGGTTTTACCCAGCTGGGCAGCTAACTCCACCACAGGTGCTCTCTTACCCCCCACTCCCAAAGGGATGTGGTGAGAAAATACAACAAAAAGGGCTCAAGGTTTGAAATCACTCAACAATTATTGTCACGGGCAAAGCAGACTCAATATAGGGAGATTAACAGAAATTATTGCCTATCGCTAGCAGACTAGAACAGTGAGAAACTAAAAACGCCCCCCAACCTCTCCCCTCATCAACCTTCTACCTCCTACCCCTGAGCAATGCAGGGGAACAGGGAATGGGGGCTGTGGTCGGTCCCTGACACTTTGTCTCTACTGCTCCTTCATGGTCACATCCACCAGGGGCTCCTCCACGTGGGGACTGCAGCGTGGAGATCTGCTCCATGTGGGACCCATGGGCTGCAGGGGGACAGCCTGCTCCACCAGGGGCCTCTCCACAGGCCACAGGGGAACTGCTGCTGCCTGCCTGCAGCACCTCCTGCCCTCCTGCTGCACTCACCTGGGGGGCAGCAGGGCTGCTTCGCTCATACTTTCTCACTCCTCTCTCCCAGCTGCTGTAGCACAGCAGGTTTTTTCCCCCTTTCTTCCATCTGTTCTCCCAGAGGCCCAACCAGTGACCCTCCCTGGCTCAGCTCTGTCCAGCAGCGGGTCCCTTTTGGAGCTGTCTGGAGCTGGCTCTGATCTGACATGGGGCAGCTGCTGGGCTCTGCTCACAGAGGCCACCCTGCTACCAAACCCTTGCCATGTAAACGTAATACGCAGACCTCACAGACCTCCCTTTAGCAGCAGCTTTTTGACAGTCTTGAACCATCTTGTGTTACTTTGCTCTTCCACTTAAGGAGTGGGGTGAAAGTGTGTAGAGGAAAATAGGTGAGGAAATAAATCATAATGGTATTGTCAGATAGAGAATTTTTTGTTTCCATCTATTTCAAGATTCACTCATGCTCTTTTAGCTCTTACGGTTTTAGTCTGTAGCTTTGAAGTAATAAAACTGTGTGGTTGTGTTTTTCTTTTTTTTAAATGCAGAACTAACAAATTGTGGAATTGATTGTTAAGTCATGTGAAAATCAAATGTGTAAAGGATTTTAAAAGGGCAGCAGCCATGGCCAGGAGCTGACCTAGTGTGTAGTAAACATTGATGGTTTAGTTTTGTTCTTCATTCTTAAGAAGTCTTTAACTTGATTTTTGGAGGCAGGTATACCATAGGAAATGTCACTTTAATCTTGATTTGCTTCTTTATATGCTTTCCCTAATAGTTAACTACTGGCTGCCACTGAAGACAAGGTCCAGAATGATTGAATCTTATGTTTCTTCTTTTTCATTTTTTAAGGACTGGGAGAAGCTAATAAAACACAATTATTTTGTTTGGATTATCTCTTCTGTACATGTAGTTCTGGGGGCATGGACTTCTGCTTCAGGGTCCATGAAAGACAAATAAGGAAAGCAAGCTTATTTTCAGTAGATTTAAACTGGATATGTGGGAGTCTTCACTGAAAAGTTAAGGCAGTCTGTAGCCTGAAAAGAGCTATTATAAATGGAGACTTGAAGTATCAGAATCTGCCAATATTAGATACGGTTTGACAACATTTACTTCTCTCATTTATTTCAAGAAATGCAAGGAGAGAATTTTTGGTCAGTAGACTTATTTTAAAAGGGAAAAAAAGTAAAGGAAAATTCCAGTAAGTGGTTGGTTCTTTGACTGTATACCAGGTATCTGTAGCCTGAAGCTCTCACATACTTCCTCATGGCCTGTTGATTGTAAAGCTTTCCAAAACTTGCCAGAAATCAGAATAGGATGTTCAAAATGTTAAATACACATACAGTTTCCTTCTTACAGATTTTTTTTAAACATCTGATCCAACTGTAACATATACTTAAATAGTGACAGTCTCTTTGGTATGACTTTTAAATAACTTCCTTTTTTATTGCAACTTTGTTAACTTCTTCAAATCTTTATGATATCTTAAAATGTGAGGCCTTATGTTGAAACTTTAGAATAAAGATTGAATTGTGAAGAAGCAGCTTTACAGCCAAAAGGCAGATGTTCCCAAAGAAAGAAAAAAAAATCAGGGGAAAGAGATCCAAGAAATCATTAAAGCAAATTTGCTTTTTTATTAGTATTATTCATGGCAGATAACGGTAGAGTAGAAATAAAAGGCATTTTGGTTAGATAAGTAATCATGTTTTGAACATGGCTGTATCCCTGTGAGGGGAAAGTATGCAAGTGTTTTAAAGTGCTTATGCCATTGACAGAATAAGTCTGTCATGGCCTGAGGTTCTTACTTAGAAGTAGCATCAACCTCTATTTATGAGCAGTGGAAGTTCTTTCAGAAGATGTAGTCCAGGGCTTCAGTGGTTCTCGAAGAAAGCTTGGCAACTGTTTCTCACTTTAGTTGAAGATGAATGCTCAACTATTTGTCTTCCCTATTTCTGGCTTACTGTGTACATATATACAGCTACATATGTTGAAAATGTTCTGTAAAATTCACTGTTAAAGAATTGTGGAATGGTTTGGTGTGCTGTGGAGTAAAGATTATTAATTTCTTGAGACATAGTAACTGGGGTGCCACTTCGCTCTTCAGGTTTAAGCAGTTTTCACAGAATTAACTACAATAATTTCTAGGTTACGGTTGAGGAACCATGATGTTCATGGTAATGTTTTGAAGGTTGCAGTGTTGTTCTCTTCGATGAATAACTGGATGACTTATGTTCCTGTTACTGCTGGTCTCTTCGAAGGGGCACTAAAGTTTTCTCCTCACTACATGGCAGCTGACAAATACCAATTTTCTGAAAGTTCATTGCTAAACAACTTACCTTCAGTTATTCTACATGCATCTTTTCCTGTGCACAGACTGCCATTAGCTGTATGTTATGGGAAGCTAGGTTGGAGATACTGGGCTTTAGTAAGTACATTTACATGTGGAAGAAAAATTGAATTCCCAGTGACACGAGTGCTAGGAAAAGTCAT
>NC_092621.1:25402500-25432500 GCF_047663525.1 Anas platyrhynchos
AACCTCTGTTGTTTCCCTCTTTTTGTTTTGGATGCTTGCAATTAAAAAATGTATTTGGTAGCACGCATGTTTCTTAGGACACTGTATAATGTCTGCTGAAGTTATGTCTACAGTGATTTTTATGGTTGCAGTGTTTTAAAACCTATAAATGACCTGTATACTTCAAATGCAACAAGTTATGATCTGGCTTTTTTAAATACCTTTTGAGCTGTTGGTACTCTTTGTTTCATTTTTCATGTGATCATACCATGATAAAGATTTTGGTTTAGCATTCATTTTATTATTTTTTTTTTGGGGGGGGGAGCGTCAGAGGTTGGAAAAAATGACAAGAAAGAACAGAATCTTGCATCTAGATAGACAAAGGGTGAAGGAAGAAGAGTAACAAAATATCACGTGGTTATTTTTGTGCAGAATTTTGCTTGAGTTTATAAGGAAGAGGTGATTGAGGGATAGTATTTCTCCATTATAGAATTTAATTTACCTTTTGAAAGAGAAGCTATTGCCTGAGGACAAGCTAAATTAAATCTATGTATTCAGTACAAATGGCTTCCTGGCATTTAAAGGAAGAACTCACTACAGGAAATGTTTTTAAATAAGAACTTTTTTAATAGCATTAACATCAACATCTCAGTTACATGTAACAAATGGAAAGTTAAACTGGCCAATTCTGATTATCGAATAATCTATAATGCAAACTATGGAAAATATGTCACTGAAAACAGTATCATATTTCAGGCTTAATGTTTTGAAAGCTGAATGCTTCAAGTTCTGCTTCTGAAATGTACTGTAAGTACAAAAATACAAGTAGGTAGGTAAATACGGTATCTTAAGTATCCAGATATGAGAAAAGTTGGCAAAAAAGTTAAATTTAGTTCTGAACTGTGACAGAATGTTCAGACCTTGTTCTTTTCCTTTTGGAAAAAGTAAACAAATAGTAGTGAATTTGAAAAATTAGTGCGCATAGAGGAAGATGTGTGTGTGAAAATATAGTATGAAAAGACAACATGAACATTTTGCCCTTTATTTTAGCTTTAGAAAAAAATCAAAATGCAAGTTTTGCAATGTTCATTGCCTTTAGTTTCAATGGTATATACACTTTAATAACTGAGTAAACATAAAAGCTGTGTTTAATGATTTTTCTTTTCCCCTCCCCCTCAAGGGAATTTGCTGTTTTCATTCAAAAAAATCTCATAGGTTGATGGAAAATAACTCTTTTTTTGAACCTAAAAATTGAAAAGCAAATAATACTGTCTTGAATTAAATCAAGCAACCTTGATCAAACAATTAACTCAGCCTCTATTAAATCAATATTTGCTGATGCTAATACTGGAGCTAGTTCCAGCAGCTGGAATTACAGCCACTGATTTAGTATCTTTATTACTAGTAATTAGGTTGCTGTCTTTCCCCAGTACTACTTTTCAAAGCTAGTACAGTACTTGGCTGACTTGTAACAGCTGACCTAGGTGATACCTGTATTACACACTCAATGTGCTGCTGAAGGTTCTTTACAAGGCTTGGAGGCCCTCTCTGGTGTTGTGATTCCACAGGCATTTAGATTGTTCAAGGACGCATTGCCACAGCCCAGCTTGGATCAATTTGTTGTAGAACACAGCTTCAAGCTACTTTGGCAAAACAATTTTTTATGATGTGAATGAACATCAGGGAGAATTCCTTCTGTTATAATATCAACATATTCCACTTAGAATTTTTCTAAAGGTACCACTGCAGTGCTGCTTCTGTGGCAGCTTTAGTTCACAATGGGTTCTTGTCCTCCTGGTACTGTTCTGAACTGTCCATCCTTAGCAGCACTTCTAGTGGAGCACTTAACTGTGACAAATTAGGAATTAATTTGCTCTGATGTGCTAACGTGACCATGAAGCTCTCTACGAGACCTTTATTTATTCTCTTTTCATTTCTATAATACATTCTTTGCTTCCTGGATCTGATTACGTTCTTTTGGCTATTAAGTTCTCCTTAAACGGTCTTATCTAGTACAGGCTGATCAGATGATTGCTCTTGTTAGGCCAAGGACTTTCTTTGGCATGCTTTCAGGATTGCAGTAGCATCTCCGTGTACATTTTGGTCTTGAATTAGCTGATCATTATTCTGTCATTCTCCAAATGCTGGAGGATGTTTTGATTCAAATTCCAGAATCCAGAATTATGTAATCCAATATATACCTAATGAACAGATGTACAAAATGGAAGATTTAAGAGCTAAGTCACAGTAAGAACGAACAATTAAGCTTGATAATGGATTACTATGTAACTATTACTACAGGGCATGAGATAAGACCTTAATCTTCCATTTCAACCCTTTGAAAGTTTCCGTGTTCATCATTTGCTGTAGTTGATAGTGTGTGAAAACTTATTTTGCATCCAAACCTGAGATTACTGTGCGTTCTAGAATCATAGAATGGTTCAGGTTTGAAGGGACTTTAAAGATCATCTAACTCCAACCCCCCTGCCGTAAGCAGGGACACCTCCCTCTGGATCATGTTGGCCAAAGCCCTGTCCAGCCTGGCCTTGAACACCTCAGGGGATGCTTCTCTCAGCTTCTCTGGGCAACCAGTTCCAGTGCCTCACTACCAGTACAATGAAGAATTTCCTCATAATGCCTCGTCTAAATATATCCTCTCTTAGTTTAAGACCATTCCCCCTTGTCCTATCATTATCTACCTGAGCTAGTAGTCCTTCTCCATCCTTTTTATAAGACCACTTTAAGTATTAAAAGGCCGCAATGAGGTCCCCCCGGAGCCTTCTTCAGGCTGAACAGCCCCACCTCTGTCAGCCTTTCTTCATAGCAGAGGTGCTCCAGCCCTCTGATCATCCTTATGGCCCTCCTCTGGACTCACCCTTAACAAGCCCACATCTTTCTTATGCAGGGGGGCAGACCTGGATGCAGCACTCCAGCTGGGGTCTCACGAGGGCAAAGCAGAGGGGGACAATCACCTCTCTTCACCTGCTAGTCACATCTCTGTTGATGCAGCTCAGGGCACAGTTGGCCTTTTGGGCTGCAAGCGTGAACTGTTGGCTCATGTCAAGTAGGTGAGGCACTTCTTGTGCCTTAACATTGCCTCTAAGAGGATTCATTCCATGATCTTGCCAGGCACAGGGGTGAGGCTCACCAGTCTGTAGTTCTTCAGGTCCTCCTTTCTACCCTTTTTCCAGTCACTGGGGACTCCACTTCACTGCCCTGATTTTTCAAATATGATGGAGAGGGCCTTGGCAACTACATCAACCAAGTCTCCCAGGACCCTGGGATGCATGTCACCAGGGCTCATAGACTTGTGGTTGTTGTTTCAGGAGGTCCCTGACTTGCTCTTTGCTTACAGTGGGAGGGATTCTGCTCTCCCAGCCCCTGCCTAGTGTCAGGGACAGAGAGATGTGGGAAGCCTGATGACTAGTGAAGACTGAGGCAAAAAAGTTAAGTACCTCTGCCTTCTCCACATCTGTCATTACCTGTTCTCCATCTCCAGTTGTCAAAGGTGCTACACTCTCTCTGGTCTTTCTTTTGCAGCCAAAGTACTTGTAGAACCCCTTCTTGTTAGTCTTTGCATCCATGGCCATGCTTAGTTTTGTCATTGCCTTGGCTTTCCTGATCCTGCCCCTGCACATCCGGACAGCATTTCTGTATTCTTCCCAGGGCACTTGGCCCCATTTCTACCATCTACATCCACCTGTGCATTTCCTTCTCTTGCGTAAGTTTGACCAGAAGGTCCTTCCTTATTCAGCCATGCCAGTTTCCTACCTTCCCTGCTCAATTTATTGTATATTAGTATACAGAGCTCTAAGCAAAATATCCTTAAGGAGTTGCCAGCTGTGACCAGGTTCTCTGTCCCTAAGGACCTTGTCCCATGGTATCTCATTCACTAATTCTTTGGACAGCTGGTAGTAAGCTCTTCTGAAGTTCAGGATCCTGACTTTGCTCCTTGCTAGGCCATATCCCTCAAGATCACAAACTCAACCAGGGCGTGGTCACTGCAACCCAGGCTTAAACCTTTTAATGTTGAAATCAAATTAGTCTCTTAAGGCTAATGATCTTCAACTGTTATTCTCAAAATTAGCTGTTAAAGACATCAGCTTCTTACACACTTAAGACCTACATGTTTTTAGCTCATCCGTTACGTGTTCAGGGTTTACATTTGCTTAATGACATCAAACTTCACTGCCAAAGCAAATTTAAGCATTTTTCTTAGTAGTGACGGAAATTTGTTATACATATTTCTAGCTACATACGGAGTTCTTCTCTATCGACAATATAGGAAGAAAAGAAAAATACATTCTTGAATCTATACTCATTAGCAAAAAGCATCCTGATACGAAATATGGGTCCATGAGTACGATTAAAAGGTGGATTCTTTTCCCTTTAAAAAATAGGCTATAAGGAAAATTGCTATAAGATAAATTATCAAACTGTTCCTTTTGTCTGTGCCCAGACCAGTGAGGAAAATACTCTAAGGAACACAGGACTGGGAGGCTACTGTGTTATTTGGGGATTTTAATTTTTATTATTTTGTACAAAACCTAGTATATGAAGTATTGCATTTAATGGTATGACACATAGTTGTGATCAGGAAAAAAAAAAAAGAAAACGTTTTGGTATAACAGTTTGTGAACTTGGAAATGTTCTTCCTTTTAATTTACATATGATAACCTTTTTTCAAAGTTACTACTAAGAGGGATGTCACCTTAGTGTCATTTTTCATTTAAAAATGCAGGTGCAATGGTATTTAGTAGTGAGAGAAAGGAAAAGACCACATGCCTGTAATAGAGAATATATAGGTCACTCATGAAACTATGAGAACGTGGATAATAAGAAAGTCTGGCAAATGCTGAGTATTAGAACATCGGCTTTGTAGACACCTTAATATTTGTTTCAGCTACTTTGTGAGGACTTTTTTTGAGATACAGAGATAGCTTTCTTCTCTGTACCGCTTTATTAGCAGTCATCCAGACTTACCAGGCAGCTTCTTGTCTGTTTCTGTTATGTATTTGAAATGAAGTACCAGTGTATAGCTTTTATAGGATATTCAGTACAGATCTTTACAAGAGATGCAGAATCTTTGTACATACAGAATCTATACAGAATTCTATACAGAATCTTTAAAACATTTTAATTTAAATAATTTTTATAAGAATGGTTATATATTGTAGCTAAATTCAGCATTTCCGAGATGCAGTTTCTTAGAGTATTTAAGAGCCTTTTTTGTTATATAAAATCATGTATTGTGTTACAGGGATGCAGCTTTCAGGTCTGGGCAGGAGGGTTGTTATCAGTAATGTAACTTTATTATACCATAATACAGTCAGACTGATACAATCATTTTGTTTAATTGCAGATTGGCAAAAGAAAAACTTATGTACGAAAAAGAAGCAAAACAACAAGAAGAAAAGATTGAAAAAATGAAAGCTGAAGCATGTGATGATTATGGAATAAAGAAGCAGGTAAACTATCCCAAAACTTGTAAAATCATTCTTTGCTTTTATTTAATCATTGTCATCCTTAAACAAAAAAACTCATGTACTTCTTTCGGACTCCTCCAGACTAAAATCCTATCAATTGCAAAAGTCACAATATGCATTTGTGAAAAATTCCTGCCCTCCAGAACCCTTAACTATAAGGAGACTGGGTATAGATTATTTACCACTTGGTATCAAATGGCTATCACTAACAATGAATATCAGGATATTGTGAACTCCCATTCTCAGAAATACTGTCATCCTGAAAATAAATGTTTTGGATGCGTTTAAGTGCTTGGTGGTAAGTGCAATTATTACTGTGAAGTGAGAATACCTGTTAATACACTAGAATTGAAATGTTTCTTCTTTGTATGCTATTATCAGTTTGTTGAAATCACGGACCTCTAAGGGAGAGCAATGGGTATGCGCCTGTCCTAGCAGTTGCTGAGATTTGTAGTGAAGGCACTAACTATCAAGGTGCATGCTGTAGTTAGGTGTGCTCAAGGGTGTCATTTACAGTCACTGTTAAAATATGATAATTTTTTTCATAGAAGGTTCCTCACAAAGGACAACGGTTGCAGACTGTATTTTTTCAACTTAGAATGTTGTCTTTGAACAACTTTTTTTTCCTAGGTGTTTTCTCTTAAGTCTTCACTGAAACTGTAAATAAAACTTTCACTCATAGGCTGGTTTCACTAGTTTGGTGGCCTCATGTTATAAAACCTGTTGTCCCATCTTCATTTTAGAACAGGTAAAACAAAACCCAAATATAAAAATCAATTAAAAAAAAAAAAAGGAAAAAGTCCTTTTAAAACAAGGTAAAACATGTAATAAATTCAGATTTCAGTTCATGTGCGCATGTCTGTTCTTGTTTTCACTGTGATGTGGGAAAGAAATACAAACACGGAATTTCTGTAAGACGTTGTATTCCTAGAGTTGAGCTGTCTCTGCCTCACCACTGAGACTCCTACAGAAACAGTAATATTCCTGAAGATCTGCTGATGCTAACAAGAACTAATGAATGCAATTCCCATTTTTAGTGTCCCACATCTGTCAGATTATTTGACTGTACCATGGTATTTCCTCAGTGACATGCAAGAAATCACTGAAGTGAAATCCAGTGGAGTCTGTGAACTTTTGCTGTGAAATGAAATGTTACACACTACTTGGAAGTGTTCTCAGAGACCACTGACAAAAGTCTTTGAAGAGAACGGTCTAAATTCATTCAGCACTGCCTGAATTGAAAAGCAATTCCTGCAATGACGTCTGTTCTTGTAGTGTGCTCTACATTTGGAAAGTCGTATTTTCCGGTTAGGAAGAATCTGGAGGCTTAAAACCAGTGTACACACTTGTCATAAGGTGAAGTGTCTTACACTAAACAAAATTATATCGGGAGCGTTTGCTCAAAAACATATTTTGGATGGACTTAATATTTTGAGAAGTTTTGTTTTGTTTTTTTAAAAAAACACGGTCAAACATTTAAAGGATCGTTTTAGTTAATATCGCCCTCATCTTAGTTTATTTAAAAATATGGCTATAGTCTTTGTTTCAGTAATTAAAAGTACCATTTGTGAGATCACAGAATTGTTTTAAGTTAGAAAGGACTTTTGGAAGTCATCTGGTCCAGCCCCCCTACTGAAGCAGGGCCACCTAGAGCACGTTGCCTGGGACCATATTCAGATGCCTTTTGAAAATCTCCGAGGAGGAAGACTCCACGACCTCTCTTGGCAACCTGTTCCATCACTCCATCACTCAGAGTAAAGAAGTACTTCCTGATGTTCAGATGGAACCTCTTGTGTTCCAGTTTGTGCCCATTGTCTAGTACTGAGCACCACTGAGAAGAACCTGTCTCAGTCATCTTTGTACCTTCCCTTCATTGGTATACATTGGTAAGATCCTACCTCAGTCGTCTTTTCGCTGGGCTGAACAGCCCCAACTCTCTGACTGTCCTCACAGGAGATGTGATCTGGTTTCTTCATCATCTTCACGGCCCTTTATCAGACTCTTTTCAGGATGTTCATGTCTCTCTTGTACTAAGTAGCCTAGCATGGGAGGCAGTACTACAGCAGTGTGGCCTCACCAACACTGAGTTGGAAGGATCACCTCCCTAAACTTGCTTTGACAAACACAGCCTAAGATACCACTAGTTTTCTTTCTGAGTGCTGGCTCATGTTCATCTTGGTGTCTACCAGGACTCACGGGTCCTTTTCTGCAGAGCTTTCCAGCAGGGTAGACCCCAGTATGTACTAGTGCCTGTTCTTCATCAGGCACTGGACTTTGCACCTTTCCTTAGTGAACTTTGAGGTTTCTGCCAGCCTGTTTCTCGAGCCTGTTGAGGTTCCTCTGGATGGTAGCACAACCCCTCTAATGTATCTGCTAGTCTTGCACTGTCTGCAAACTTGCTGAGGGTGAGCTGTGCGCTATTATCCAGATCATTAATTATGTTAAGCAGGACTGTTCCAGTATTGACCACTGGAATGCTTACTCATTACTGGCCTCCAACTAGACTTTGTGCCACTGATCACTGCCCTCTGGGTCCAGCCATTCAGCCTGTCTGCTCATCCAACCCATATGTCAGCAGCTTCTTTATATGGATCTTATGTGGGACACAGAATCACAGAATTTCTAGGTTGGAAGAGACCTCAAGATCATCGAGTCCAACCTCTGACCTAACACTAACAGTCCTCCACTAAATCAACACCATCAAAGGCCTTACTGATGTCCAGGTAGAAAATATCCGCTGCTCTCCCTTCATCCACCAAGCTGGTCATTTCATCATAGAAGCTGATCAGGTTGGCAAAGCGTGACTTCACTGTGGTGAATCCATGCAGACTACTCTGAAGATTTTCTTGTCATTTAATGGGAAAGGATAGGAATGAAATCGATCATTTGAGATTATGAAAATAATTTTAACTATTATTTTAGCTGAGGTATCAGTTAATAGGTAAGTATATACAGATACGTGTCAATCCATAGTTGAAGGAGGAAGGCTTAAAAAGCTTAAAACCATTACTTTCCTCTTAATGAACCATGAATCTCATTTAACTTTCTAGTTAGAACCCTGCAATAGAATATGGGTTACCAGTACAGAAGTGACTAAGGAAGATGTTACTTTAAAAAGAATAATCACATTGCTACATCATAGTCAGACTTCAGAGCGTGTCTGGTCTGCAAGAAGGCTTCAGTCCCTCTGTAGAACAATAGTTAGGGTTTGACTCAGTGTTTTTCTTCTAACTCATTAGGTAGTGTGGCAACTTGTGGTTCCTGCAAACTCAAGTGATCTCTAGCAGAGACAGTGACCAAACTGGGTTGTTGGCAGTTGCTGGGTGCTAGCCTTCACCTGCAGAAGGACTAATTTAATGAAGAGCAGGTTCGGTACCTGAGAAATAAAAAGGAGAGTTCACTCTCCATGCTAGTATGCTCTGACCAAGAATATAATTCAAAGACGTAGTATAGTACCATTGTTCCTGGCGCACATTGTATTTATACTACTTACTGTATTTCAGCTCATGTACTAAGAAAGAACTATGTGTGGTAGAATGTGTATCCCAGGGAAAGAATCTCTAGTATAATAGGGCAAGGAAGCCCTTTCTTTCCTATTACTTACAGCTTATTTAAATATATAAATAAAAAACAACTCTGCAGTGCATACTTTTATAGATAGAAAGACAGATGAGAAGTATAGAAATAGGGCAAAATTTATAACAATTTATTTTGGCTAAATTGTCAGATAAAAAAGAAGTCGTAATAAACGAAGAGCAGTATGAGGGGGAAAATATATGAGGAAAGAGAAATTCTAAGTATCTTTGTAAGATACTAAACTGAAAATAGGCTTATTAAAAACTGAACTCAAGTAATTTATACAAAAATTTGGAATAAAAAAGTTTATAGACTTCTGAAGCACTCTACTAAATTCAAATTCTGAATTTAGTTTCTGTAAAGAGTCATTAAGAGCCCTGATTGCAGAAAGTAATGCAACTGTACTTCTGTGTTTGTTTTCTTTTTCTTGTAACGAAGCCTGAGTTTCTACACAGTTGTAATGGTTTTCCATATATGAAGTCTTCACAGAGGGTTTCATGATCTTTATCTTCTTTATCTATAATAGAAGCTTCACACTGCAGTCACTTATGAGAGTAGACTAGTGTTAGGGACCAGTAGTTTTCTGTATTTCTGTGGCTGTTGATTTGTACTGGGTACAGATTACATCCTTTCCCATCTAATGCTTTTATCTCAAGGCTTATGAATGTGCAAAAAAATGGGGTATCTACTCTGTTTCCTCTCAATGGGATTGTCGATCTACTTCAGAGTTTTTGTTAGCTGTCAGAGTTTTTATTGATAACAAATCACCGTTTTTATTAATAGTTATCTTACAGTTCCAAGTTACTTCTAATATAATGTCATTTCCAGATGAATTAAAACTCTAATGGACTTAACACAGAATTTAATATCTGCATGACAGAGTACATACAGTTTTGCTAGTATAGTTTTTTACACGTATTAATGAAAACAGCAATATTTTTCTTGTTTTGTTGAGATGGAGGCAGACTATTTCCTGAAACAGCTAAGAAAAACGCTCTCCACAAAGGAGGCTAATATCCTGGGCTGCATTAGGCAAAGCATTGCCAGCAGGTTGAGAGAGGTGATCCCTTCCCTCCCTACCTCAGCATCGATGAGGTCGCACCTGTGTGGTACTGTCTCCAGTGCTGGGCTCCTCAGTACAAGAGAGACATGGACATCCTGGAGAGAGTCCAACAAGGGGCCATGAAGATAATGAAGGAACCAGAGCCTCTCTCCTATGAAAAGAGGCTGTGAGAATAGCTGAAGGGAGACTGCAATGAAGATGGAGCCAGGCTGTTTTCACTTGTGCTCAGTGCCAGGACAAGAGGCAGTGGCCACAGACGAGAACACGGGAGGTTTTCCCTGAACACCAGGCAGCACTTCTGTGCTGTGCGTGTGATGGAGCACTGGCACAGGCTGCCCAGAGAGGTTGTCAAATCTCCCTCCTTTGAAATACTTAGAAGCAACCTAGGTGTGGTCCTGGGCCTTGAACAGGGGATTAGACAAATTGACCTCAGGTAGTCCCTTCCACCTTAAATCATCTGTTAAGATTATCTGTTTTCAGTTGCGCAACAGTCAAAGTGCATGCGATTGTAAGACAGTATGTAAAAGCATGAACACATACATGTACTCATGTTCATTTAATTCATATATAAATATATATGACTCATTCACATTGCTGATTTTTCTTAGCATTTTATGTTTAGAACACCTTTCCTGTCATATTAAACATTGTCACCATACCCTATGACATAGTAGCTTATTGGAGTTTCTTCTAAGATCAAGGAATAATAGATAACCCCATAAGGGTTTTCCTTTTATTTGAAAACAACTTGTGGATCAGCACGTGACAAAATCTCTTATTTAGTTGTGGCTCACCTGAAAAGAAAAACAGAATCTGCTTTCACCTTCTTGAAGCCAATAAAATTTGTCCCCATTATATTGTACAGGTCAGTCAGGCTCAGCAAAATTGCTTCCTGTTGCAGAGTACTTGGTATTGACGCTCATAAGCAGTTACTTTCATTGCTGTTCTTAAAGTTAACAAAAATCTGGTGTTCTAATATGAGTGCTTGGTGATCCAAAAAGTCAAGAATCTTTCTCATCTAAGCAGTTCTGATCTGCCTAGGTAAGTTGAAATAGTGCCTTTGAACTTTTATTATGGGGCCTCTTAAATCATAGAATTGTAGAGTGGTTTGGGTTGGAAGCGACCTTTAAGACTGTCTTGTTCCAACCCCCCTGCCATGGGCAGGGACACTTCCCACCAGCCCAGGTTACCCAAAGCCCCACTCAGCCTGGCCTTGAACACGTAGAAGGATGGGGCATCCACAGCTTCTCTGGGCAGCCTGTGCCAGTGCCTCATCGCCCTCTGAGTGAAGAATTTCTTCCTAGCCTCTAATCTAAGTCTCCCCTATTTTAGTTTAAAACCATTTCCCCATGTCTTATCGTTATTTGCCTGAGCAAAAAGTTGCATCTCCATCTTCTCATCTTAAAGATGTCTTTAAGTACTGAAAACCTGCAGTGAGGAAGCCTTCTCTTCCGTAGCCTGGACAGCCCCAGCTCTCTCAGTCTTTCTTCGTAGCAGAGGTGCTCCAGCCCTCTGATCATTTTCATGGCCCTCCCCTGGACCTGTTGTAAGATCCCCGCATCTTTATTGTGCTTAGGGGCCCCAGACCTGGTGTGGTGGTTGAGCCCTTCTCTGCAGGGCTGCTCTCAGTGAGTTCTTCTGTCGGTCTGTGCTCATGTCTGGGATTGCCCCAGACCATGTGCAGCACCTTCCGCTTGGTCTTGTTGAACCTTATGCAGTGGGCACCTCATGGGCCCACTTCTTAAGTTTGTTCAGGTCCCTTTGGATGGCATCTCTTCCTTCTTTGGTATCAGCCTCACCACTCAGCTTAGTGTCATCTGTAAACGTGCTGAGGGTACACTCAATCACGTTGTCTATGTCGTTGATAAATCAAAGTTGCTTATGTCTAAAGCCTCAGCTTACGTGTAAAGCATCCTCAGCTGTTTTCCATAGAGTTGTGTTTGGCCTTTGTGCTTATTGTGAATAGGTAAAATAGTTGTCTTTTTACTTGTTACGGTGCCCTTCCACTTAATCAACTGGTCTCTGTGTTTGTATTTATTTGGCTTTTCTGTCTGTGGTCCTATTTTATCTGTTATTGCAATCTGGAATTTACAGAAAATGGTTTGAAGGCCATTGATAGTATATTAGGCACACCAGTTCTTTGACATCTGATCCAAATTATGAAAAATCCACGTTGTGTTTAGTAAATAGGCTACATACACCTCAACAGTTAGAGAGCTCCATCACATCTGAGCAGGCTCCTTTCCGTTGCAAGATGCCAAACATCTGTTCCCTTAGTAGAAATATGTTCAGTCCTGAAAGGCAACTGGCTAGAAATGTGGCTGTTTGAAGAGATTTAACTGGTTTCTTAAATACACTTAAAAGAATGGGGACATCATCCTCTCTGTAGTTGCCATAACTCTTCTGGTCCTATGTGCACTTATTGACAACAAATTGAATTTGCTGTCTGTATGGTTTTGTGCTTTATTGCTTTGTCTTAACACTTCATTTAACTGCACTTCAGTTACTCCAGTTTTTTAATACTTCTATTTGGCATTGTAATTCACAGAAACCCTGAAGATGTTTATGGTTCTTTGCAAAGTTAGATCAGTTTCATATAATAACTTCCTCCGTGACCTGCTTATAATTTAAACTCCTTAGAGTTCAGTCAGATTGTTTCTAGAGTGTGCTGAGGAGAGAGGGTTGTTCGTTAATTTTCAAAACAGTATGAGAGTAGACACTTTTTTAAATTCCAGCCCTAAAACATATCAATTATTTGAGCTTTAGACTGTGCTTTATTATATACATTTGCAACAGTAAAATGTCTATCTGGAATAATCAGTATTGCTTGAAAAAAGTGTGTGTGTTTTTTGTCTTTTTTTTTTTTTTTGTGCAGAAGTTATTAAAATTTGCTTAGGTCATTCAGTAATTAACTTTAATCTTGGTTCCATAAAATCCCTGTTCCATTCTCCAACCATTTGTACCTACAGAAGGTAGTTCAAGGATTTATCTTTCATCTGTTTCATATTGTTGCATAACTGCTGGCAAATATAAATAAAACCCAGTCACCCCTTTTGGATCTCATTCATATTCTGTTTTGAACTGAGGGATTTTGGTAGTTTTGTTCGTTTCTTACAGTAGGCAGGACTGGAGCTTGCAGGTCCTAGATTCGTGTCTTCTCTTCCCAGATCGCTTATGGAGTGGCATATATAAAATAAATGACTAGTTTCCACATCATCCACCAGCTTTAAAATACACAACTAGTTAGCAGTACCATCCCAAGGATATCATCAATGGATATTCTCACTCCCATAGATATTCTTTATAGAAACAAGTTGTAGTACATAAAGCAGAAGGCATCATCTCATGCATTTTGACACACCTCATTCTCTGGAATTTACAAATCTTTATGTATTTGATTGCTACTGAAAGTGTAATATGCAGAGTGACTAATCATGTTTTTAACACAGTCCAATACTGAGTGCTTAAAAGAAAAATGGTAATGTTGATGAGAATTGTAACTTGGAGGTGCTTAACTTTATTTTAACATATCACCTATATTGCTTTATTAAAGTATATGAATTTTGCCCTAGATTCTCTGAAAATAAGCTAGAAACAAAGTTTTTAAACTCATTCTCTTAATAATGTCTTAAACAGAAAACATAAACATAAGACATCTAAGTACATGAAATAATGTTATACAGCAAGCCTTCCTACAAAACGTTCTTAGCCGTAGTTTTTCTTCCGTTTTGTGATGATGGTGTTCCCTTTGGTTCCCTTCTGTATGGCAGCTTTAATACTGAAAGTAAAATGAAACACAGGAATGACAGAATGTGGTGAGCCATTTAAAGTGAATACCTTCTGTTGCAGGTTATCGTGAATGCAGAAATGGCTTTGTACTTAAATATCTAACTGATTTTCATCTCTAAATAGATTTAACTTTACTGAACAACTCTGCATACCTTTTCTTCTCAGTGGTTGGATTTCAGATCCAGAAATGTTCCATGAAATAAATGTTCCCTTATATAAATCTGAAGTTGTTTTCTGTAGGAGGAGGCAGGATGTTCAGATTCAGTGGGGTGCCAGTTTAGTAATTTTGTTCAAAGTGCATGGTGAGAATAATCTTTCTCCTAAAATGAAGCACAAGGATAAGTAATAACTTTTTATGCATGATAAGCATCAAAAATATGAGCCTGCTGGTCTTTGCTTTTCATTTTTCTTTACCTTTGTCTTTCAGTCAGAGCCTCCTGCAGTGTGCACACAATGTGATCAATAACTCAATAACTTTTTTCATGCAGTAATTATCTCTATGTGGTATTATCTGAACACTGTTTTTCTTTATTACCCAAAAGATGCAGGAGATATTTATATAACCAGCTGATCCCATTTTGGATGAAGCTGCTTTGTGACAGCAGGAGAAAGTTTGTTTTAAATAGCCTTTTTTAACGAATGTTGTATGGAAAGCTTACCAGGCTGTACTTTTCTTTTCTAAGGGAAAAAATATTGTAAATACTGTTTTCTACTTTATAATTAATTAAGCACAAAGTAATGGAAAGGTCCTGTAAATTAACAGAGTTTTAAGCAATTATGCTAAGTGAGTGTCTTTTACTAAAATAGGCGAAATTTCAGAAAAAAGGTACAATTCTTCTGAAGTTCCTAGATGATGACCAGACTACTGATTTCTCATAGTAAAGACTTGTCTTAAAAAACAACATTTCTCTGTGGAATACATTTTCATTTCATTGGCTTCCAATTTTCACAGGTCGAGATCTTACAAGAGTCACGAATGATGATTCCAGACTGTCAGCGCAGATTAGAAATTGCACATGCAGATCTTACCCAACTACTAGTAAGTATAGCATCAAAAACTACTTACCGTGAAATGCTGATGTGCTTTGATGAACATGGATAAACATACTAGTCTGCAGTGCAATTGCAGCAGAATAGAGCTGGACTGAAAAATACCTTTTGTGGGACCTAAGGCTGGCATCCTGTAACAGATCCCAGTACTCCATCTCAGATAACCATCTACGCAGACTTAGTCTTCAGCCTGTGAAAATTCTATGTATGCATATTTAATATACTAGAGACAGTCTTTGATGGAATGTATACCAACATTTACTTCAATACTGCTACAGATGACTCAGTTCCTTTGCTACTTACATGATTAGAAAAAATAGTTCACCCACATTAGGTAGTCTTCCTGGTTTTATACAGATGTATACAATATACTGGTAGTGAACTGAAATATTCAAAATATTTTGCCTACTACTATTATTATGCTATGGACAAGAAACGAAACAGCTGAGTCATTGCTGAGTACTGCCTCTGTACTATTTATTATTGAGGTGAGCAACTAGGATGCATTTTTAGGATACAAATACCTGCAGGAATAAACAATATCTTGTACAAATAGATTTACTAAAAATATACTAGGTTTGGCTATTACTATGTTTATTTTAGAAGCTGACTTTTCCCCAAGAATTCTACTACAAAGGTAAATGCTACTGTGAGGCTATAAAATATATACTGTAAATTAAGCTTCAAACACGTTTGATGGCTAAAGTGCATATCCTTTCTCAGGGCATCTTGTCCTTTGGTGGTATGCCTCTACTTGTTTCCAAAATAAATGCTCAGAATGTGGCAAGATTCAGGATCCTTCTGCCATTCAGCAAGTTCAGACAGTTAGCTCATCTTAGGTTTCATTGGCATGCAGAAGTGATGCTGTTGATCTGTACAGCATGCTATTCAAATACAAAATAAGAAATGTGGGGAATTACTATTGTTGTTAAGAATTTGGAAGTCTTTAAAGGTTGCTTTATTTTCTTAGATGACTATCAATGTTTTTTATTAAAATTAACTCTTTAGTTATATATTTTTTAACTGTCAGACTTTAAGCTTTTTCCTAATGGTACTTTTGTTCTGAGTTCCCTTGTACTTACTGTGTCCTTCTTTTTAAATACTTTATTCAGAGAATAAAATATTAAGAATTATTAATAATTCATAAAAATATTCAGAATATTCATAAAATAAAGTTATGCACAAGTCAAATCCACTTACACATGACAGATACTGTAACAGACCTTAAATAGGACAAAAGAAATTACCTGTGTTTTGAGTCATGTAAAACTAGTGCTTACAATAAGGATATACCCTACATTTCGTAATTTACTCCTCAATTACGTTCTAATATCAGTTATTTTTGAAGTACTCAAAAGTTTTGTTTTTAATTCCAGGAAAATGAAAAAGAATTGGAAGAAGCTGAAGAGTATAAAGAAGCACGTTCCATACTAGAGTCGGTGAAGCTGGAAGCTTAGAAGTTTTTCAGTACTCTTTATATGCATTAGCACTGGGTCCATTCCACACCTTTGTTTTACTACAGCTCTATTACTACTGCTGACTTGCTAAGGTTCCCTTTATGCAAACTGGCCTTTCTCTTACTGCAAGATGCATCAAATAAAGGATGTTCTGAAACATCTGTGTGTTCCAAATTCAGGCAAAATAGAAACATTACCAGTTCACCTAACTACAAAAGGAATTTAAAAAATTAAAAAAAAAATCTATTTAATATAAGCTTAAGCTAAGAAATAAAGCACAGTTCAAGTGTTTAGCTATGTAAGGAATGTGAGGTGCTAATAAATACTTTAGAAGCACCTTGTAATTGAAATAATTTCAAGCCATTATAGCATAAAATCTGTACTGAAAGAGGAGATGAACTAAATGACACTTCAAAGTCACCCATTTTTTTTTGTGATGCAGTTAATCTGTAACTTTATCAAGTATTACTCCTTGTTTATCTTTGAGCCTAAGATGGAATTAAGAGCTGATTCCAGACCTTTCTCAATTTGTCTGAGGTTGATTTGTAGAGCCCAATTCACACAATTTCCATTGATCAAAATTAAGTTACTTTTTTCAATAAAAATAATTTTGTAGCTCTTTAGTATGTTGTCAGTTGGATCTGCTCGTAGGAGTGCTGGAGTGAACTCTTCCTGAAATCATAGCTGTTCACCTTGGTCAATGTGACGTTTTTGTACAAAGTTCAAACCCCAGAAGCTGAAAGGAAGCACATGGTAAGGGAATAATACTTGATCTACATGGAAGATCATTAAAACACTATGTACAAAAGCTGTGTTCTTTCAGAATGGCTTCTATAAACAGCAAAGAGAAAACTCTGCTGATGAACAAAAAAGGTTTTTTTTATATTAGTTTTTCTAGTTTTAAAGTTTTTTGGCTTGTTCCTTAAGGGCAACATAAAGCAAAGTATACCTTTTGTGTGGTGCTCTATTGAATGCTCTTTATAGATTTTTGTTGTTGTTGTTAGTTTGCCCAAGTTTGTGTAAACTGCAGTTTCATCTACATGTGTTTGGCACAATGAAAGTAATGTGTACTTCTCAGTTATTCTTAAGCACTTCTTTGACAGATTATCAGCCCTGCAAGATTTCTGAGTGGCTACAGAATGACCTACTTTTGAATTAGGAGATGCCAGATCCCAGTCTTAGGCAGATCGTATGCCAGATCTTAGACAGTTTTAAGAGCTAAAAGCACGTGTGACAACACTATGGTCTCATAGAGTATATGCACACCTTCTTCTCATAGGTATGTAGCTGCAAAATGACCTTGCCCTGTTCACAGCACAATTGAACTGCTACTGAAGAGAACATCTGTCTTGCCATGTGCATTTCAGTCATCTTCTTCTATGGACCTTTACCAAGAATGGCAAGGTGGAGCTGACAAAGCAGATTGCATCCCTCGCTGACCAGCTGCAGTCAGTGCAACTAGCTATGCTTGCAGGCCATTTAGTGGAATCTGGTAAATAAACACTGAGCTGATAAGGATCTTGTGGGGTAGGTGAAACGTCAAGACTGCTGGGTAAGGCAGAACGTCAAATAAAGATTACTCTTCTTCAGAAGAAATAATACTCCTGAAAAAACATACCCACAGAAAAATGGCGTGCAGTTGCTGAATGCCACAAAGAATGCAGGTCAGCATGAATACTGAAAATAGGTGTTACCTTTTAGTGGCTGAATAGAAGCCTTGCAGAATGGCTTAAGTTGGCATTAAGGATACGTGGTAGTTAATAGGTAGCTAAGTATAAACCAGACTCCAGGGAAAAGTTTCTTGGTGCAGTAGTTTCTAGAATAGAATGTTTTCTTGTGTCTGCAGTTGTCACAACCTGAGCCATGTTTGTCTCACTTTTTTGTCCAAGCTATTTTCTAGCTTCATCATGAACCAAGATGACAATCTCCCCATCCCTTTCATCTTCCCTCTTACTAAATTCTCCAAAAGACTGAGCGTACTCTGTTGTACAGAAAACAGCCTGCTTCTCTGGTGAAAATCAAAATATGATCATACATTAAATGAATCGCTTTCTTGTCTCCAGTTGCCCCTGGAAGTATGTAACTTCTGGGAGGACTGCAGCACAAGACCTGTAAAAAAAATATACCAAAAAACCCTGACAAGGTAACAGTAACATAGGGCTGGCCCTTGAAGTGTAATTGGCAACTCCATGCAGGTTACTCATGCTAGCAGAGCAAGTTGGTCTAGTAATACATTATGACAGACTGAATTCTTCCAGCAGTGTTCTGAGTGGCAAGATGCAGATTACTCATACAGAAGATTATTTTTGTTGACAAAATGTTTATCATCTAGACTGGATCCAAGTTCCACAGCAAAGTATAATAAAGAAAATTAAGGCTAAGCAGTAGTATCATTATTACCCTCTCAGATCCCAAATTCAAAGAGCAGTAGCTATCTACACTTTTTGGAGATACATAGTCTGCATTAACTAGTACAAGAGGGCATCCACCAAAGAAGGAAACTTCCCTGGGCAGTATTTGAGGCCTATGTCCTTTTTGAATCCTGTCCCGAGCTTTACTGATGCCTTTCAAAGTTTACCTAAAATTGTCACAAGCTATATTTACGCTTACATACAACTGATACTTGTTCTTTTGACGCTCAAGGTTTCGTGCCACACTCTTACCATAATTACAGTTTTTTATGTCCTGGACAGAGGTGTTATCCTTTCCTTTATTTCTACCTTCCTGACAGAATATAGTTAAGAAGTTTCTCAATTATTTGTCAGTTTAACAAAACATTTGTTTTACTGAAAGGCCACAGCAGAAGAGGAGTCCATGTTATACCCTAGCTGAAGAAACAGAAATCGTAAGAAAAGCATATGCAAAAAGTAACAATTGGGAAGTTATCAGCGTAAGACGAGTGCCCATTGCTCTGACCATATGCTTGCCAGCTACTACCTGTTTTTCAGTTTACCATGCACAGTTAAGATTCTTGTCCTCTGACTCACAAGACATGTAGCATCTAAAGTACTACAGCAATCTACACAAGAGGCAGAACTAACTTAGCACCTTCACCTGGAAACTATTATTTCTCAAGTCCTCAGTTATATTCTGCATTCAAAGCAAAGTAGTTTCAAAACTGTTGGTCATCTAATTTAAACTCATTCCTTCACTTGAAAAATTTCCACAACACTCAGGTAATTTCTTGTAACCGGCTAATTCACAGGTTGGTTGCTTTTGTTAGTTACAAAAAAAAAAAAGAAAAAAAATATTTTAATACACAGCACTTTCTTCTGCAGCAATAATTTCACAACAATTCCTTAAAGGTAAGTTTCTTATACTCAGAAAAGTAACTCGTGATTCTAAAATAATGCTTCTAAATAATGGCCTCTACTATGACACGTTTCAAAATAAAGTCCCTCAAAATAATCTGCATTGAAAAGTAAACCTTGCCATTTATTAACACCAAGTTTTGGGTTGTTGCTTTACAATGTTTATGTTCTGGGAGCAAGATACGAGGAAACAATTTTCTTTGGAAAACTACATCTAGTCGAATACTTCAGAAAGGGATTCAAGGAAACCCCACATTTCATCATGAATTGTAGGAAGCACACAGTTAAGCCACGTCCCATCTGCCACCCCTATTCTTGTGTCTCTGATTCCAATAACTAAGCTGCAGCTCTGTCTGTCTGGGATTTGCAACCTTCAACCTGTGCTCAGAGTCTAATGTCTAAATAAGTTATTTCTCTCAAAACACAAACGAAAGAAACAGCTGCTACTGCACCTTTTTATTTTCATTAGCAACTCCTACTACTTTATGGAAGTCTGTTCTTGTAACTGACCCCGCTATCCTAGAGACCAACCAACTAGAGAGCAGGAAAACAGAGTCTGGTCCAAAAGCACTTGCAGAGAGAGCATCCCTACGTCTGGGCTGTTTCTGGCTTATTGGTATAAAAGGGATGACACAGAACAACGTATTTTTTTCCCATCCAAATATTGTTCACTGCCTTGAATTAGCTGAATTTCACTATGGTCACACAGCATATTAGAAGCCTTGCTAAAAGCCTTGAGGTAGGAAAATGGGATCGATTAATTGCAGAGCGCCAAGCCAATTAGCACAGTGCCATTGAATCCAAGGGCAACCATTTCATAAATGTCTAATGTTCATGGATCTACAGAATATTACGTACCCCATGCTACCAACACTTCCAAGATGCTCTGTCAGAGTTTGACTTCCAGGCAAACAAAAAGTTTGGACTTTGAGAATGGCACTCACAAACTGCAATAAACTACGCAAGAAGTTTCTAGCCAGCAGGAAACATCAACATTAGAAGCAGGTAACAAAACGCTTTATCTGCCACCCAGAAGATCAGTTTTCAAATCCTTTCTGCTTAACCTAAGGTGCAGGTTTGAATCCAGATTTGCCAGTTAAGAAGTAAATAATAACCACTGAGTTGCTCTGCTTTCTTACTTTGGGCAATCCATCTCCCGCATCTCCCATACCTCTGGTGAAAACCATCAACTGAGCTGCCATCAGTTTCCCACACTCCTCTAACACTGACTGAGCTGTCTTTAAAAGCAGGGACTGAGAGCTCTGCCACGGAATACCTAGAAGCCATTGTTCAAAACATGCTCCTAAAGAGGAGTTTAAATAAATAAATAAATAAGCATTCAAGTTTGTGGTCTAAAACAAGCAGAGGAGTTCAGATCTAGAAAAATATAAAATAAAAAATGCTTGACTACTGGACTATACCTACATAGACTGGGGTACTCATAATTCCCAGGTGAGTAGGACAGGCACGTGCACAGCTCTTTTCACCAAGTCATTTTCAAGAGTTTACTACTAAAATTGACCATCCCGAAAGATTCAGTTCTGTTCAAGTGGTCTGCATGACAAAAGAGGCAAAAGAGAAAGTGTACATGTTTAATATGTGGGTGATATAAGGCAGTTGAGTATCTTGAAAGAAAAGATCAGAAATCAAACTATTTAGCAAACTGGAGAAAGTTTAGAAAAACATGCATTTCAGTATGAACATATTTCAATAAGGAAAAATGCAAAATAATACATGACAGCAGGAATTATCTGCTCCATAAACACAGGGAAAGGTAAAAGCTTTTCAACATTTCTGGAAGAGATGCAGAGGTTTTAGTGAATTATACAAGATGCATTAGCCTAGCACACATGATAAGGGTAACAGCCCTTACACTCTCCGTATCACTAAGGCTTCATCTAGAAGCATTATTAGAGTTAGAAGCCATAGCTAGAAGCTGCAATTAAAGGCATGAACAAATAGGAAAGACTTTGTGTAAAAACAGTGAAAAAGGCTAAAATACGGTATGTCTGGATAGAACAAATTCAGGTGTTTTAACCTGGACAATACTGAGGGTGGTAATGGCAATAGTCTCCAAGCATGTGGAAGACAGTGGAGGAAAGGAATGAACTTTTGCTTGGCAGACACAGCCAAATCCGATGGGCTTCAGTTGCAGCACAAAAAAAAAAAAAAAAGTAGCATGGTTCCCCACACCTCAGAAGATGTCTAACTTTGAGACCGAAACAGCTCTTGGCACAGGCTGCCTAGGGAGGCTGCCAGAGGTGCATCCCTAGAGGTCGGACACTGGACCAGGCAGTTCTGTCGCACATCCATCATGGAATTCTACAGAACTTTAATGTAGCAGCAATTTAGGATTTATTTTATGCTTTTATGGTAAATCACAAGATTAGAACTGTATGATTCTTAACAGCATTTAATCATCAACCAGGTTCAACAGAATGATTTCAAGAAAATTTGCTACAATAGAAGCAGTGACTTTAGTTAAAGGTTTGAGAATGGCAAGGTTCACCCAAGACTTACTGCAGGGTCCTGAGGGGGAGGTTCCAAATACAGTCATGCGCTTCCAAGGTGAATTACTCACCCCACTCCTTCACCAGTGCTTGTCCGCAGACGAGCTTGTTGCTCAGGGAGCTAGCCCCATGATCTGCTCCCCTCAGGGGTACCCTAAGAGTTGTCCGAGCTTGGGGGGAGATTGGGAGCACAGCCTAGTGCGGTCCCTGGAGAGCTCAAGGGGTTCTTTGCTTAGAAGAACTACTGACAGGACTGTGAGACAATTGACTTTTCAATTGACTGTACCTTTTCATCCTGGATATGGTTCAGATAAAGGAATTTTGGTATTTTCTACCGACCCTGCCATCCTGATACATTGCAGATTGTACAGCTCTGGTACTGCAGGGTCTGAGACACGATCAGGGAGTGCCTGTTTGTACTCACCTGGTAATGCCTGCTGCCCACGGACAACAGAGGACTGATGTAACATCAGTCAGTCTTGAACCATAGCTGAGCTGGGGAACGAAATTTATCACCACAGAGATCAAGGGTTAGAGCCTGCTGTGATCCTTGGAGAGCTCAAACAGGCTTTTCTTCAGCCATTTTATTTATGAGATAAAATGGCTGGCTCATAGTCAAGATGTGACTCCTTACCATGCTCCTGAGCTCCAACATGAAAGGAACGGTCACACTGAGGCCTACAGAGGCTTGTAACCATGAGCAGGACTTGTACCACGTGCAGGAATAGAGCATACTTGCCTCAACATCACGCAGGTACAGCTGATCCGGCCTCATACATACACATTACGGAAAGACACCTAAAGGTAGATGGAACAACCACCTTTTCCTTGGCAGAACTCATGCTTAAAGCTCACCCAACCACGTGGAAATTTAAAAAAAAAAAAAAAAAAAGGCAAGATTCATGACACAGCTGAAGTGAACTACTCTGAATATCATCCCTCCACAGCAGTGATGAAGAAGTGATCCCCAGAGCCCCCTCAAAGAAGGGGGCTTCAGTGGTATGTATCAAACCTTTCAGATCTTGCACTGCACATTAAAATGCAGTGGACTGAAAGAAGTAGATTATGATCCAGATAAAGCCATTTTGTCTGGCTTCCTACTTGCTCTTATTCCCATTCCTGCTGTTAACGCAATGCCTAAAGTACCTCAAATTTCTGACTAGACAATGGTGTTTATTTGGTGCACAAGTGACTCATTCAGGCAAAGAGAGGTCCGAGGTTTGGCCTGAAGCTGAGAACTGACGGATGGAGGTTGCATGACACCAGAGGTGAACTGGGGCCTGCTGGAAGCAACTGGGAGGAAAGCAGCAACTACTGAGCTGTAGTACAGACTCAGAAGAGGTCTTTAACACTTGAGAAAAAGGAGAAGAAAATACACAGCTTATAGCCTAGCCATCCTAATGGCCCTCCTCCCTCCTGATCTCTCCAGGCATCCACTCTTTATAAGGAGCCAGGACTGCACTATGGACAGAAAACACAAAGCAGATTCACTTGCTGTGTTCTCTTATGCGTACAATCTTTGCTACATACTGTCATTATATGTAATATAAGCCTCATGATAAATCCAAATTATGGCTATAGCACTTCAGAGGAGAGGAGATAGCACATTAGATGTGCAACTCCTGCCACTCCCCATTTTTCTAATTGTATCTCTAACTACAGCGGGAAAACAACAACAAATAATACCAATCAGTGGCTGAACTTTGCAGGTTACTTGCTAGCTTGTCCTAGAATCCAATATTTTGGGTCAAACGTCACTGGAACTCAGAGTCCAAAAATCTAGAATCAATCAGCATAAGCATTGCCCTTAACAGGAAGAAGGAAAACTTCAACCGTGCAACAGTTTGGTTTCCTTATTGTTCTGCAGCTCCTGTAGACATTGCATTAGATGGAAGGAAACCCAATGACCCAGAGAAAGAGCCTCAATTAGTAAGGTTAACAGAAGCTGTATAGGTTGAAATTGGAAAAATAAGCACATTATTTATGTATCAATTACTGCTTGCTCCCCATTTCATCGGAAGGAAATAAAATTTCTCATCCTTCCTAACAATCCAGCAACCTCCTCCTGCCCCAATGTAATTAGTGGCAAATTTCACCACAGTTCTCCACAAGCAATCAAAAAGGCTACATAATTAAAAAAGTAATTAGTTTACACAGATAGATGTGAGTGGGTAGATTAGTTTATGAAAATAATATGAAATTCCTCTAGATGCTTTTAGAGGCTTGGCTTCCTGCTGTTTTACAGTTTCTACACACTTCCAGGGGAATGGGTTTAAAAAAAAAAAAAAAGAAAAGAAAAGGAAAAAAAAGACTTCATTTTCAACAAAGATGGTACCTTTCAAAAATAATTTATCAGATGTGTCAATTTTGTAATTTGTCCTCTTCTTGTTTTTTGCATAAAAGGCATTGCCTCCACAAAAGGACTAGCACATGTTACAATTCATTCTCTCAGATTGTTTACACAATACCTATCATCAGCTCATCTAGGCATCAGGCTGAAATGGTGCTGAACCAGGAAGAGAAAGACTTAACAACTATCACCCAGCACACTGCAGGATTTTTAAAAACTCCTTATACTGGGCTGGACCAAGGACAGCTCCTGCTACCAGGCTGGACCAGGGGCTCTCTCTTCCAAGCAGGTGACCCTCACATTCTGCACGTGCTGGCTCTTGCAATTTTCCCAGATGCAGGGAACTTGACTGCATTATTTGTGGCAGCAGGGAGCTGTATTCACCCTCTCTTGAGCTGGGGGTTGGATGGGGCAGGGGACACAAAAGCCAGTAGCCAATGCTAAAGGGAAAAGTGTAAGGAACGAGTATAACAATGATCCCTGGTGAAAACTAGGAGGATCTGCCAGGCAAATCAGTGAGCTGAAGGACTTCCAACCCCAAAGGCTGCATCATGGCCAATAGCCATTAATGGACCTCACCTCCACGAATGCATCAAACATCACCAACACAATCATGATAACCCAGAAAAAAACATAGTAAGAATTGTAACCATCACGAGAGTGTAAACTGCCTGCTATACAGTACATAATAATAATAATAAAAACTTAGTTGAGCAAATTAAACAGCTGTAAACTTAAGTTTTATATTACTTTACATTAAAAAGACATACACGAAACTGAAGTTTTAAGCAATGATATCAAATATATACCACTACCTATGTTGAACTCATTAAGTAATTTTTAAAGGACTCAAGCATCAACTCTCATTTTGTTTGTCTTTGCTACTTTTGGAGTGCCCCCCTCTGCTTTGAGGACTATCAAGTCAACTGGAAATTTCTGGGTAATGTGAACTCATGAGAACACATGCTGAAGACATCTGGCATTACACACGTACCATTTGTTGCACTAGATGGAGCTATCAAAAAACACGAAGCTTGTCTAGTGACCAAAATGAAGCAATTTTCACACCAGTGGAAATCCTATTTCCTACTTCCCATCCTATTTCAGATCCCAGATTATTTGGTCAAAAACAACTTCAAATAAATAATCGGCAGCACTGCCAGCTTACATAAAGTGTGATGGTGAACCCCTTCGATTTCTGAATATTATTGAGCATTTACAGATGTCATCACATTAGGTCCTTGCTGTGCCAGGGGCTGTACAAATGAAGGAGCAATAGTCCAATAGTCCAAAAGGGTTTATGGTTTCAATGTTCATGTGAACCACTAAATGAGACAAGCAAAGACTCAAAAAAAAAAAAAAAAAAAAAAAGAGTAACCAAGGCAGTAAGTCTCTTAGCCAGAAGGAAACAATCACACCACCCTGCTACTGCTGGAAGTCAAGTTTCTTACCACAGTTAGGCAGAGCTGAGACTACATGAGTAATTGGAAGGAGGACAACCAATGTTGTCACTTGGCTTTGAACTTAAGCACCTATGCAACAGCAACTACATGCAACAAAAACTGTGGGAAAAAAATGCAGTCTTACAAGAGCAAAGGACAGCTGTGAAAGCAGAGGTGACAATAAAAATAGTGTATTATCTATGCATTTGTCCTATGGCAAATACAGCACCGCTAAACTATGAAGGGTTCCAAGGCAGAGACATTTCTCTTATAGATAACAGAGGGGCAAGAGGGAAGAATTCACATCCTAAATACTAGCACCTTCAAAGGAGCCTACAGCTGAGTTGACATGGAAACTAAATTATGTTTCTAATGTTAAACTATCTTCTTGTCATTAAAAGGAGTACTGCTAGAGTGGGGTCAAGACAAATTACAGAAATGAAGTCAAGGTAAAAAAATGTCAAGACAGTTTTGCCAAGACTGTACTTCAGGTGGATAAACAGAAGATTCCAGTCCCTTCTGCACCTTCCAGAAAGGCTCCTTATTCAATTTTAATGAAAAACTCATCTGGAGCTAGACCAATGCTGTCTATTTATGCTGCCAAATACAAAACTTTACTCAAAAAATGCAACATCATCAGCTGCCTATGATCAAGAGCACTTCACAGCTGGCTGAACTTCAAAGATATGTGCTGCTCTTCATATTGAGGTTCATAACAAAAGCCAATCTACGTTCAAGTTTTGTTTTTCCCTCATGAAACTCAAACAGAAAAAAAAAATAATAATAAACAGTTCTGTGCCTCTATAGGCAAAAGCACTTGCACACAGGCCAGAGGCTTGATGAGACAAACATAGATAAACTCTACTTTGTTGTAGAGTAATTACTAGGCAGGGAGGTAGACTACTATCAGGGCCAGGTTACCAACAGTGATGCAGTTTTGTTTTGTTGTTCTTCAGTAAATCAGTTTCTCCAAGCTTTTCCATAATTCCTAAGCGCTTTAAGTGTTTTTCTCACAGTGGTGATGTCCAGATTATTTCAGTTCAGTAGTTCCACCCTTGGTGAAAGCTGTTAAGTGAAAAAATCACAATTAACTGGAGAAACAAGAAATACTTCCTGGTTGAGAAGCTTACACTCAAACATGCAAGCTTCAGAATTTCTTGATAATTTTAAGCACAGAACTTAATTCCAGGATGTTTTACGTATGCAGTATATTGTATTTACAGGTAGTTAATACTGTTAATCAAGCAGAAGCAACTATTTTCTTACAAGAGAAAAATTGCAGGCATTGCCAGATTAGCACATGAAAAAGGTACTTTCAACATACCATGGATTATTTATTTATTTATTTTTAAGTCTTCTGCACCAGAACTCAAATTGTGCTAAATCTAACTGAAGTGTCCAGGTGGAGAATGCAGGATGAAGAGGGGTAAGAGCTGGAGAGCCTCCTGGCGGGTATTTAGACCAACTGGATACACAAGAGTTGGTCTCCAGGCAGAGAATGAGTCCAAACACATTACTCAAGCCATAGAATGAAACACACCCTACCTTCCAAAACCCAACAGCTGCCTGAGAGCATATACGCTATGCTAAAAATGGAATTGTGGCTAGATGATCACAAAGGACAGCATGGTTTGCAATTCAGGATAAAGGCTTACAAACATGACAAAACATTCACCTGCCAGCTATTTTTTTGAGCTATAACAAGGTGAGCGAAGTTGTACCAACGCTTATATATAGACAAGGCTTCTTCGAGCTCTTATTCCCACTAGGAATCTCAATAAGCAGTCCAAGGAACAAGCTAGTGTTTTCAAACATTGAGTTCAAAAAGGAACACACTTATCCTGACTGTATTGGGCTATTTTATCTCTGCCTCTCTAATTCTCCCCCTGCAGAGCACAAGGAAGACATACTCCGAAGACAGCACAGGAGAGAAGAGCAGTGACAGCTGGGAGCCATCCAAAGTAAAGAAGGCCACTTGCAGGAGGTTTCCTCCCCCAGCATGGCACCATCCCCAACGCCAGGCTCTCTCTCCTGCAGGCTCTCACTGCTTCATTAGCTGTAAATAATGTAGCTTAGGAAGGAAGCCGAACTTTATTAACATTCAGAGAGGCCAGCACTGCACACTGAGACTCAATTTGCTGATTACCAGCCACCAAGCCCCGCCTTTTGTTCTGGCTCCCTCCTCAATTTGGACATCCTAAAACATGACTTTTGCTCCAGTTCCTCACCCCTCAAACAGTGGAAATGAACAGTAACAAAATGTCACTGCCACCTTTGCTTCCAGTGCTAGAAAAGAAAATCCATTACATCCAGCCTAAAATCATCTCCCGGTGTCCACCCGTGGCCCTGCCATCATCAGAGTATGAAAAGTGCAGTAGTTATGATGGAGTTGCTCAATTGCCTGACTCAAGGTCTTTCAGTCCAGTCTTACAAGATGCCTCTACTGCCATCACGTTCTCTGTCTCTTGTGGCTGCAAGACTAAATATTTTCATGTGGTGACTCTCAGGTCTGCTTTCATGCAATTTTATCTATCCCAGTAATTCAAGGCTGAAAGTAATCCACCTACAGCAGAATGTGTTTATACTAGGTGAAGGTAAACCTAGTCAGACACTGATCATGTACACATGCTACTTCTGATATGTTATTGCTCCATTGCGTTGTATGAAAACCTCAGTTAATCAAGAATACAGTTCCCCCAGTGCTTGCCACTAGGGGATGAAGCAGCTGCAGATTGGCTGCAATCATCAGCATACACCACTATTTCACCATGGGAGGCAAAGGAGGTCTTACAGCTCTACTTACTTAATGGCTGGTCACTACTTTACAGTTAAATAAAATACTTCCGTACTTCAATCCTCAAGCCCAAATGCTCTGCCAACACGCAAAGTACCCTCTGCTGATAGACAATTTGATGCCTTCTCCTCCTCTGGAGCATAAAGAAAAAAGGACTGAGTACTGTAGCTTCTCTGGCAACAGGGTGTATAAAATTTTGAGTGCCGAGTCTCAGCTCCCCTTAGAACATGCTGTTTACAGTAAATATCTGCTACAGCTAACCTGTACTTTCAGTTGTGAAGGGTTAGCTAGATTTAAATGTGAAGAATTCCGCAAGTCTCATGATGAGGTCTGTATGACTCCTTGTGAGAGCTGGAACATGGGAAAGCAGTCCCACACCCACAATTAGTTTAGGAGGCAAAGACACTTCTTTTTAGAGGACATCAGTTCAAACACTGTAAGCCATGATCACAAAATTAGCCACTGGGCAGACTAATTGGGAAGAGGGTCATCTACAAGAAGAGTTTGTGGCTCCTCAGATCAGAGCATGCAGGCTAAGCAAACCATGGTAGGAGGTCTGAAAATGAAGACCTACAGGAGAAGAGCTTTTCAGAAAACATCTTACCTCTTTCTAGCCAATAGCAGAGAGGCCCTGGGACACCTGCCAGCCTTTTTTTTTTTTTTCATTAACCAGAATTTGCAATTTCTTCCAATAGAATCAATCATCCAAAAATATATTTATATTTTTTTCCAACCCCCCCAGGAGGTTGGAACATGCACGATGGTCATAAGTAGAATGGATGGCACTGCATGTCTCCACCATGTTAGAAAGTACCAAAATGGGTGACGGACATCAGTGTTTGTGAGGTGTTTCTGAAAATATATGTATTATGGATATATTTACAAAATACATATATATGTTGTAATACATACAACATATATATTATGTATGTATAACATATGTATGTATGCATATATGTATACATACATATACATACATATATATAAATAACTTAAGGCTATGAAGTCCTCTCCACACACAGACACTGAACACATAGAGGTCGCCATTAAGAAAATTAAATCACTGTGGTGGAAGTGTTGGCTAGCACCTTCAGCCAAGGGGCTGCCAGTGGTCTTAGAGTTCTCAGCTCTTCCACTACCGGGCACAGCTTTCCCTGGTTTTGTTTTATTATTGTTTTGTGGGTTGTTGTTGG